>NC_056627.2:317569609-317869609 GCF_002870075.4 Lactuca sativa | reverse complement strand
TATTTTTGGAAGCGGACTTCGAAGATGAATTCTGATTCAAGTGGGGTGAATTGTAACACTCGATTCAAGGTAATTTCATTTTTGAAACGTGGTATGTAAATGTTTGGTAGTTTTGGTCTCTAGGGGCAGTTTTGCCAATTTCAGAAAGCTTAGAGAACGCACGACATACACATGTAGGGGACAAACCCTAAATTTTAGGGTTTTGAACCTATTTAAACAACATTATGAACCTTGAACCTCTCATTTCTCAGCCTCCAAATCCCTTTGAGTCACTTTTCGAAACCTTAGCCCTTCTTGAAGAGATTTGACCTTCTTGTGTGTGTTTCTAGTGTGTGTTAGTGGGATTTGAAGAAGAAGATCTTGGAAGAAGGAGCTTTGTCCAAAAGAGATTTGTAGATCTATTTTTCTCTCATCGTTTTCAGCTTCATTGAGGTATAAATATTTGAACTTGCTACTTGTTTGCTTAGATCTAGTCTTCATGAAGTTTTGGTCCCATTTTGGTCATATGATGAGATCTAGTGGATTCCTTACACTCCAGAAGTTAGAGGTTGCTTCTCTTGATGTTTTTGAGGTCATTAGTCCATAAAGTTAGCATCTTGATGGTTGTAGATCTACCATGCATATGTTTAGGTCATTATTGTGAAAGTAGAATGTTAAAAGTGAGGTTTGGGTCCTTTTGAGCCATGCAAAGGCTCCAAGTTCATGACTTTCTGGATTAAGAAGTTTAAGAAGACTTGGATCTGAAGTTTGGGCTTTTAGTTGCAAGTATGAAGAACTTAATGGGAAAATCTCTTAATGGGCACGTATGTATGTGTACGCTGCCCATCCCCAGTCTTGCACACTTAGTGAGTATGCAGGGCATAAGCCTGAGTATGTAGGGCATACTCACCCGCCGTTGAATTCGGTTGACTATCACGGTTTGGGCCATATATTGGATTTTATGGGTTTTGGGCCTTATTAGGCCATTAGTGTTCTGACTTTGGGCCATTTCTAGACTTTGGTCCTTCTTGGATTTAGGCCCATGATAAGTTTAGGCCCATTTAAGGATTTAGGCCCATGATAAGTTTAGGCCCATTTAAGAATTTAGGCCATATTAGGAATTTTGGGGCTATTAGATTAGGCCTCAGATTTTGGGCCAAGTGAGGAAAGTGTAAAATGGACTTTTACCCCGAGTGTTGGATATCAGACTAGGATTCCAATTATTGGTTGTGGACCAACTATTAATTTGGTATTATTTGATAATGTTAGCGTGGGGATTTTACGGATTAGCAGTCCAAGCTTTTATCTGAGACATTCAACAACTAGAGGTGAGTTTCCTCACTGTGTTTAGCGGCTCAAAGGCACCAATTTCGGCCCATGGTTTATTATGTTTAGGATGCTAGTTGTCTGCGTGACTCATGCATGTGTTATGTGTTTATATGTTTACCGGGCAGGGCCTGATGATTATATTATTTATCTTTGTGATTTTTATGCATATGTTTATATGTTGTATGTATACCAGGCGGGGCCTGATGACTGACATATCTATTCCGAGCAAGGCTCGATGTCTGGCCGGGACTGATGACGGGAAAGGCTCATTATGTATGATATGTGGTATTTTGGGGAACTCTTTAAGCATTGTGCTTACAGTTTTCAGTTTATGTTTCAAGTACCTTTGGTTCGAAGGGGAAGGGCTTGGGATGATTGAAGTGCACACACCACATTGTTTTGCGTTTTATATGACTCTAATGTACTTGGATGTTTATTGATTCACTTTGATTAACCATGGTTTCTATGATGTTGTTTTGGATAATGGTGATGGGTTTTGTATACTACAACATCCTATGGTGCACATACAACCTAAAAGCTTTGGATCTATGTTTTCTCTAATTATACATGCATATGATTTCCAAATCTTTAAGCCTAAAACTAGCATAAAAATAACATATTTATAATATACCCCTTGATGTTGTTGATGTTGCTAGGAAGACTTTGGCCATGAAGAACTTAGGGCCCCAAGTGTTGCACCTCAAATGGAATCAAAACTCACCTAGGACGAAGGTGTCCCTTGAGAGAGAATTTCCATGCACCTAAAAAACACCCCCATGAACTCCAAGAACTAGAAGTATCACAAGTGGCGTTTTTGAGGCTATGGAGTATGTATTTATTGCTGGATTAATGTCTAAGTCCATAACTTTAATTGGTAAGACTTGACCCGACCCGGCATGGTCCATTTGGGTTGCATACCATCATGCACTTGGATGAGAGAAATAAGACACTTATGGTTATTAATATATTATAAGTTCTAGTATATTAATAATAAGAATGATAAGATTATTTAATTAGTATTGATCAAGAATTAATCTAGGATTAATTAAGTGATCAAAAGAAGACTAATTAAATATATGGGTTGATTGTGTAAATCATCCATACTTGTATAGTGGGCTAATGCTCCATGGATAATCAAGTTGGGCTAAAACCCATAGGATGGTCCATGGATGCTCCATGGTGTATTTGTACCCATGGATCCAAGGAAATGGAAAGTCATGACAATTAGGGTTTGCCCTAATTGTAACACTATATAAGCATCATATTATTCACCAAAATCGGCACTAGTGGGTGTACTAGAAGGGCTAGCCGATTTCATGAAGTGTGGGTTTTCTCTCAAGTCATTCCATGTGTTTTGATGATTGTGATTCCATTTGAGGTGTCACACTTGGGGCACTAGGCACTCTAGCTTCATGAAGACTTTCTTCTCCAAAGAGGTATGTATTCTATCTTGCTATAGCCATTGTTTTGTATGCTAGATTAGGATAATACCTTGGAAGTTCTTATTTGCATGTATAATAGAGAAAACATAGATCCAAGGTATTTAGGGTTGCATGTACACTTAGGAGTGTTAGAATGCTCAAAACCCAACAGTGGTATCAGAGCCTAGGCTTGTTTTCTTGTTATACCTGCAATAGAAGCTGAAAAAACGAATCTGGTGCTGTCTGGCCATCAGACTCGGCGAGTCCATCAGGAGACTCGGCGAGTCCATGCCTAAAAAGTGATGAATTCGATCCAACTCGCCGAGTTTGTTCATGCACTCGACGAGTTGGACCCCCAGACAGCATATTTTCGAGTTTTTTGGCTAGAAATGGACTAGGAACATTACCCTATGTTGTTTTGATCTTATAAACTTGTTTTTGATGTGGTAATGTTCATGCTAATCCATTTTCAAAGATAATTGTCAATAGATTCATGTTTTGTATTAGTTTAAGGTTTAGACTAATTACATGAAAAAGTTTGATTTGAATTATCTTGTTCTTATGAATTGCTTAGATTAATAGAAATGTTGAGTGAAATAGTTGTTTTCAATCCATTTTAATCTAAGAGTTGAGTATAAAATGTGTTTGTGTAACTTGTCCTCAAGTTACATGAAGAGTCACATTAAAGACTCATAAAATTCATAAAAGTTGGCAATGGTTACAAAATGAAGAGTCTTGTGTCATTGAATAAATTTTTTATGACTCCATAACTTGTCCCCAAGTTATGAAAGTTCAAGAGTCACTTCATTAAAGAAAAATATGTAACCATAATTAAATCCATAAGTTATAAAATAAAGAAAAAGTTAGTTCTTTTATTAGTTTAAAGTCTTCCATAACTTGTCCTCAAGTTATGGAACTTGAAGAGTTTTTGGATTAAAACTACTTTAAACACATAAGTTATGGAATTAATTAGTTTTGAATAGTTTCAAAACTTGCCCTCAAGTTTTGGAATTTGAAAAGTTTTCAAGTATGAATACTTTAATTCCAAGTTAGCCCTTAGAATTTTAAAAGTTAAAATTCAACCCTTATACTTTATAATATTATAAGTTAATAATATATATATGTATAAGAGTAAAGTCAGTCTTACCGCTAGTACGCCTCATTCACGAAGCCGGTCTATAAGGTGGGTATAAGGTTGTTGCCTATAAAATGGCAACTTAATGGGTGTCCACTCTCACCCACCGCTTGCTTGACTGGTGGAGGGTCGTTAGCCGAACGGGTTTGACAGGACTAGAATTCTCCCTTCATTAAAAGTATTAATGAAAAATACTAAGTAACTAAACTCTTAATAATACCCAATCTTAGTTACTTAGGAAAAATGTGAATAAGGTGCTAATCCATGAAATTACACTTTACACTTTGTCTAAGTCGTTAGTGGAGCGTGTGTGGTTAACCGGCACACTAACTTGGACTTAACAAGGTAGGTAAAGGGTGACTTAATATTTATCATAATATCGATGGAGCGTGTGTGGTTAACCGGCACATCGATTGAGGGGTAATTTATTAAGGGTACCAAGTGATTTGCATGGTTACTTCACACCTTGTTTTGTGATCCTCGGCATCCCAGTCACAAAACCTGAAGGGCACACTCGAGATTGAAACATGCCATTGAACAGTTCAATGAATCTCAAAGATCTAGGAGTTTCAAAACCAATTAAAACCTAATAATACATTTCGTTTATCTTGGTGGAAATTGGTGAATCGTCATTCACCTACCTTCAAATATTTTATAGCTTGGATTACGGCATACCTCTTCTAAGTTATAAAATAGTTTGTTGGGTCCTAGCCTTAATATTTCATATTGGGTGTCATATTAAGGACTTAAGATCAACTATCTTGAATATCTCCCAAAAGATGTCTGGTTTAGACACTTATGATCTTCCCAAATCTCTTGAAACAAGGTTTCCTAATGAAGATGATGTCCGATGGATATCATACTTCTTTCTCCTCCTCCAATTATTCTCCCTAACCCACAAGTTCTTGAAAAGTTTAAGGTCACTCAAGCCCTATTGGCAAGGCAAGGTCTAGGTGTGAACACATCTTGGAGATGTAGTCACATATTGACAAGCCGGGAGAGTTGGGTGTCAAAGTCTTGAGAAAGTTGGTGGTTCAATCACTTTCTAAGTCACATAGTGAGTTCCTTTGGGACACCTATGAAACAGACTATGACAAGACCCTTAATGATCTTATCTATTTGCTAAGATCAACTTCCTAAAACTTTATGGACATTGATAATGATGACATTGGTTATCCAGTAAAGCATTCTCTTCCCAATGGAAAGGGATTGGCCATAGTCAACTCGGTTGACCAAATGGTAAAGAGAAAAGCTAAGTCTGTGATAGTCCTGTGTACCATTATCAAAGGGTCCATATGTTTGTATTGCCAAAGAAAGGGCATTGGTTGCGAAGCTGCCAAATTTACCTAAGGATGTTAAAGTCAATAAGTTTGACTCTACTTCAGGTAAAATCCACTATCTAACTCTGTTAAGTTTCTATTCTGAGATTCTTGATACATGATGTGACTGGGTCACATGGTGATGTTTAAGAATCAAAGAAAAGTGAAGAAACTTAAAGAAAGAATATGCTGAATCTGATCGCGTAGATGGATTTCTATCGCGTAGCTTGAAAAATCGGATTCATGAGCTACTTCTCAGGAGTTATGAGATATTGCTTAGGAATAGATAACAACAAGTTTTCATATGGATTGTAAGGATAAGTTTTTCCGCAAAGTTTTAAAATAAAAAGAAAATTTTTTATTTTATTTATTTTAAAATATCCTTACAATGGCATTTGGAAAGAAAATTGTTGCTTATAAGATTCCATTAACAGCAAGAGTGGAAACATGAAATTGATTCTTTCATTTGCGGTAATGTCTAAATTTACCAAATAAGGAAAGATTCTCATCACTCAAGTTTCAAGTAGACCGGAACTTGGAATCATGCAAGTTGTATAGCATGATGAATGAGAACTTTCAAGTTTTGGAAAAATTAAGACTAATTACTTGTTCACATGGAAGTGTGAGTCAAGTAAAGGACTAAGGGATCGAGTACACATTCTTGTGCACTGATTAAGTCCACCACAAAAGATCGATAAGAAGAATCAAATTAGGCAGAAGGATAAAAGTTTCTCAAATCTGAAAAGATGGGAGAGTACTTTAGTATCAGTTTTGTGATCATCTTAATGATTAAGAAACCATATCACAATTAATTCTCTAAGGAAATCTTAGTGCATTCTTATGACTAAGAAGAGGGATCTTGAATTGTTGAAATGGTTAAATCAAGAAGATGAGTCATACTTCGTTCCAATACAAGTCTTAGAGTCATACTCCAAGATTGTAACTTGAGTGACATGTCTCAAAAGAAGGTTTAAAACACTTGTCAAATGTAAGAGTAAAAGTTTTTCTACTCTTGTACATTTGAAATTGGTAAGTTGTGATGTTTTGGATAAAACAAAGACCAACTTAGGCCAATTGTGTGAAGTGTTTGTCTTGATTAGAATCCGCACTATCTCTTGGATATTTGACAAGGGAGTCTTATAGGTCAAGAGGACAGTGGGAGTCTTAAAGGTCTTGAAAGTCTCAAGAAATAATCAAGAGTAAAACCTGAAGTTCTTCACTAGCACACGACTTGAGGTTTATAACCTATCGTGTTGACATAGTCTGTGCCCATTCCAGTTAAAGTTGGTTTTGCATATGAGTTCTTAGAGTTCTCAATTTGTTGCACAACAACTTGGAAGCAATGGCAGGCCCTTGAGCTGCCAGGTGGCAAGAAGTTAAGATTGAGTTCAATCCATATGGTTTTGGATTTGTCATTATCTTTGTCTTGTGATTATGGTTTGACAAATTCATATGGGTAGGAACTCATACACCATATAAATCTAAGAGTCATAAGGTTTCTCTCCGATTCATGAAAATGATGGTGAGGAAACACTTTCACTAAGTAGATTTTATCTAGATAGCAATTGTGATATTTGCATTCTCAAAGTCGTTAGTGGAGCGCGTGTGGTTAACCGGCACACTAACCTGGACTTGTGAGAAGTGGCAAAAAGGTCTAACCATTATGATTACGGCATACCTCTTCATAATTGTTTAGACACACAAGTGTGCTATCTAAGGGAAGGTGTATGATTTTGATAAAGTTTTATCAAAACAATCTAGCATCAGAAATCTGAACTTTGGTAAGAAAGTCAATGAAGTATTGATTTCTAGAAGTCCAGCTGATTTCTGAGTACATGTCAAAGCTAGTGGGAGCATAAGTGTTATGCTAATAATCATCATGTTAGTGGGAGCATGATAATTATGATAAGTATTGCAAGTTAGCAATGTTAATTATAGAAAACAAAAGTTTCAATTGGGAAAGAGTTGTTTTGCTATAATTAAGGGAGAGGAAATTATACTTCATCTCAAATCTATAAGCTTAGATCGTGAGGTTTTAATCATTTAGTCAAGGATATATATGAATTTCATGTTGGAATGGCTCAACATAAGGAAATTCTGTATACGGGTCCATTATTTGCGTTCTAAAATTCGATTATGATTACGGCATCCCTTTTCATAATCTGAATTATGAGAACTTGGCAAATTGAAATGGAAATATTATAGCAAAAGACTGGTTTAGTCTTTATGTGAGACATCATGAATCGTGTCCCATATGCTTCGGATATAGGATCGATTAATATAGGATCGATTACATGTGCTATAATCATCCGTTCTAAAATTTTCCAAATGCCTGGGGCATTAAGAAGGGAAAAGGTTTAGAACTGGATATGACTAAAAGGATTAAACAATTGTCGAGGACAATCTAAGGTTTACCAAAGATTGGTTGCTCAAGGACAATTGGAAGTATAATGATAATTCTGGAAGGACCATATTGACATAGTCTGTAAGGAGGCAACTCTTGTTCAGAAGTGATAGTCAAAATGGAATCTGGAAATGTTTCAAAGTTAGAATTTTCAATCTGTTTAAGATTAGGAAACTTAATGCAAGAAGGATGTTTCCAAGGAGTTGATCTCCTTTGGAATACTCTGTAATGATTTTTGGCAAGTCTTTCTGACTTTGTGCATAATCATTACAAGAGGATCAATGCATATAAGTTTAGAATCTAACAGATTTCAGTAAATGGCATGAATTTGGAATTCTTGCATTTGCAGTAAGGATTTGGGAGTGTGAAAAGAGAATCATTGAAGTTATGTTCAATTGATCTAGTTCACAAAGTAAAGATCATAGACAAACATAGTATGCATACTTGGTGTGTGGCATGACTAGTGTTTAAGAAAACATAGTGTACATGCTTGGAGCATGGGACAACTATTGTTTTAAATTCAAGAATAAAGTTGATAGCTGAAACAGTATACAATGAATAATGTGTAATCATATGGTGATAAATAAAAGGTGTTTTATTTATGTTCAAAGGGTTGATACCATATTGGATTCTATTATTATTGTGTTTCACTTTGCATGTTTTGACTTCCCGAATAAACTGGGTTATTCTTTCGGAATGACTAAGTTATTCAAACTATCCACAGTCGGTCATATGTTGGAAGTAGATATGAATTAAGACTGTCATGATGGGTTGTAGAGGTCTAAGGTGTTGGACAAGGCTACAGCAATCATGAGTGCTCATAAGTTCTGAGTATTGGATTCAACCCGCGCTCATTGGAATCACTTCATGGATTTTATCACGAGTGATCATGAGACGATAATATCTTATATTCTTTAAACCTAGAGATATGAGTTGTTACTATGAGTTGATAGTACATTGATTGCACGAAACCGCATTTGGTAACTCTGTGCTATAAAACGTGCCTTTGTGTATGATTCAACAAGTAGTAGAACAAGCCATATGAGTCGAAGTTTATCCGTTCCTTTTACCTTCGGGATAAAAGCGATATCTGTGGGCCCCTCGATGATTTGATGATGACAAATGGAAGTGCTCGGCCGGGCCAGGACTGATTTGATTTGTTCAATTAGTCAGTTGTCATAAATCGGAAATCGGGAAACAACAAATGGACAGAGAGAATGATTATAATCCATGTCTCAGTCCATATGATATCTAGAATGGAGGAATATATGATCCCTTATCTAATGGACGAGTTCATCGACAAGGTCAGAGTTCGACAGAAGCTTTTGAGAGCTACGATTGCCGGTTGGTTCCTGAAGTCATACGCAATAATAGTTTTAGACTTATCCAAGTGGGAGACTGTTGGATTAATGTCTAAGTCCATAACTATAATTGGTAAGACTTGACCCGACCCGGCATGGTCCATTTGGGTTGCATACCATCATGCACTTGGATGAGAGAAATAAGACACTTATGGTTATTAATATATTATAAGTTCTAGTATATTAATAATAAGAATGATAAGATTATTTAATTAGTATTGATCAAGAATTAATCTAGGATTAATTAAGTGTTCAAAAGAAGACTAATTAAATATATGGGTTGATTGTGTAAATCATCCATACTTGTATAGTGGGCTAATGCTCCATGGATAATCAAGTTGGGCTAAAACCCATAGGATGGTCCATGGATGCTCCATGGTGTATTTGTACCCATGGATCCAAGGAAATGGAAAGTCATGACAATTAGGGTTTGCCCTAATTGTAACACTATATAAGCATCATATTATTCACCAAAATCGGCACTAGTGGGTGTACTAGAAGGGCTAGCCGATTTCATGAAGTGTGGGTTTTCTCTCAAGTCATTCCATGTGTTTTGATGATTGTGATTCCATTTGAGGTGTCACACTTGGGGCACTAGGCACTCTAGCTTCATGAAGACTTTCTTCTCCAAAGAGGTATGTATTCTATCTTGCTATAGCCATTGTTTTGTATGCTAGATTAGGATAATACCTTGGAAGTTCTTATTTGCATGTATAATAGAGAAAACATAGATCCAAGGTATTTAGGGTTGCATGTACACTTAGGAGTGTTAGAATGCTCAAAACCCAACATTTATATGTTGGATTCCAAGAGTCACGGGTGTAACACAAATCCATACCCATGTGTTTTATGATCCATGGTTCATGTGGCCCAACTGTTTATGTATCCATACATAAACTTAGTCCAACATGGATCATAAGCCCAACACGTATAAATATAACTAATTAACATAATTAGTCCCCATAGATTTGATTAGTCTTTTTTTATCACTAAATTAATTCCAAATTAATTCTTGATCAATACTAATTGAAACATATGATTTCATATTAATATATTAGAACTTATACTATATTAATAAGTCATATATAACCTTTTCTCAAGAGTCCATCCTAACAAATTGTCCTGGTGTTATGCAACCCAAATGGACCATGCTACGCTCGAGTCGAGTACATACTAATAATAGTTATGGGCTTAGTCATTGATATGAGCATAATTAGTTAATTATTTAGCACATATTTTTTTATCATTTTTAATTTATTATGTGAACAATGTGGACAAAAGGTACTTAAAATGTTTTGAATTTTGTTTTTAGTCCAGAAGACATGCTTGGAAGTAAAAGGGAGCACAGGAAAGCATTTGAAGACCAAAGAATGAAAATAAGGGATAAAAGATCATTTACTCGGCGAGTAGACGGCTTTACTCGGCGAGTACACGTGAATGTTCCAGAAGATAGCTACGATTCCTGATCCAAGACGGATAACTATACACCTACTCGGCGAGTAGGACATATATACTCGCTGAGTACCCCCTATTTTGAGATATCTATAAAAATCGAACCTTTATCCGAGGGGAACACACTTTTGGCGATTTTGGAAGATCCTTCTGCGATTGAGAGCACTGGAAAACGCTGAGGAATTCTAATCTCCAACCTTTTGAAGAATTGAAGCAACTAGGTTAATCATTCCACTTAAGCTTTAGGATTTGATGATGTCTAATCTAGTTGAAATTGTTTTTATGTGTGATTTTACTGCAACTATGAACTAATTTCGTTTTTGTTTATGTTTGGGGAATACCAAGGAACTCCTATGGTTTAATTCTTAGTTTGATTAATTGTTTATTGGTGATCTATTAAATTAAGTTTGTTAAAGACCCTTATGCATGAATCATGATTATTTTCTGTTAATTGGAAGACAATTAAGCTGCATGAACATCTCTTAGTTGTTAACCTCATATGTCTATGTGAACACCAATTCATATGCTTAGGAATAATGATTATGAAACTAAGATTAATAAGACAATAATTAGATTAATGTGTGAGCTTGTTTGAGAAACCATCAACAAGAGGTTAATTGATTTACTAAATTAATTCACCACTACAAATCTTATTTAATCAAAATAATTAATCTAGGGAATTAATTAGTTTAAACATTTGATCACCGCTTAAATTAATTAATTGTTTAAGGGCCAGGAGTAATGAACATTAACCTAACCACTTTAATTGGTAGCCAATAACAATTAATCTATCATAAACACAAATAACCATAGGAGTGAATTGGTTGAACCTAAATAGAAACATCTTTATCAAATTTGGTGAATTAGTTGTTTGTTTTAGTCATTTAGTTAATTAAGTGTTGCCTAAGTTTCTAGACTTGCAAAACTAGAAGAAAAACCTTTTACTTTCATTAGTTGTTTTAGTTAAAATTAGTTGTTAGTTTAATTTTCCGTTCCCTGAGTTCGACACCTTACTTACTAAACTATACCACTAAAAGACAGGTTCACTGCCTTTGTGTGCTAAATATATTAACAAAAGTAGGGAATAAAACAAGTGCATTTTACACACATCAAGTTTTTGGCGCCGTTGCCGGGGAACGGTACTAAATAATTAATCTAATACCTAATTTTTTCGATCCTTTGTGTAAGTTTACTTGCATAAAGTTACTTTATTACAGTTTAGTAGTCAGTAATTAGGTCTTAGCAACTATTTTAGTTTTTAATATTTAGTTATAATTTTTCAAAAACACACTGTTACTCGCCGAGTGCAGTCGCATCTACTCGGCGAGTACAAGCGTAATCAGCAGTAAATTTTTGATTATTTTTAGTACGATTTTTTTTGTTCTTTTTACGCTTTTATTCTGTTTAATTCAGGACTTTCATGACCAGAGGATCAAACACCCCACTGGTACCCCCATTTGAAGATCCCGAAACCGCATTGAAAAGAAACAAGGGAAAGGACGTGGAGAGTTCAAGTACACCAAAGAAGTCACCCTTGTCCAATTTGAAGACTGTTATTGGGAAAAAGAAGAGCAGCAAACCAGGAGCATCCAGCGCTTCCTTAGTAATCGACGAACCGGCTAAGGAGGATATCGAGTATGAGACCGAGGAAGAAGAGGACCTGACATACGAGCACGAAACCGAGTCCGAGGAAGAGTTAGTTGTCATAATGGCTAACATTGATGAAATCCCCATGGGAGAATGGAAGAAGAGGATGCGAGACGACACTGGCCCGGGACTTGTGCAACCCGCAATTCCTGCAACTGCTACCTTCGAGCTAAAGGGTCATATCCTATCTTTACTTAAGGAAATACCTTTTTATGGAAAAGACCATGAAGATGCCTACAAACATTTGGATGAAGTCAATGATGTAGCTGATTACTTCAATGTTCCAAATGTGCCCCGCGAGACTCAACTACTTCGTATGCTTCTGGCGACATTCAAAGGTGCTGCAAAAGACTGGCTCAAGTCACTTCCCCCCGGATCAGTCACCACTTGGTCCAAGATGAAAGAAGAATTCATTGATCACTTTTGCCCACCTTCCAAGATAGCCAAGTTGAAGAAGGCCATTGCTAACTTTGAACAACAAGCTGGAGAATCGCTATATGAAGCATGGGAGAGGTACATGAGCTTACTAAGAAACTGCCCACACCATGACCTAAACAGCCAGCAAGAAGTTTCCATCTTCTATGATGGATTCAATGTCACAACCAGGCAGCTACTAGACTCGTAAGGCCCGCTCACAAAGAAGCCACCCCCGGTGATTAAAGAATTGATTGAAAAATTCTCTAAACACTCTAGAGAATACCACAACCCTAGGCATGATGTCACTAGGGGAGCCGCTTATGCAACTACTGAAGACTTATCCGCAGTCATGGCTATGCTAAAAACAATGGATAGGAGGATGGATAAGATGGATCAAACAATACATGCTATTCGGGTGGGTTGTGAAAACTGCAATGGGCCTCACCTTACTAGAGACTGTGATTTAGATGAAAATGGCAACAAGAAGGCGCAAGTGTGTTACTCAAGTGGAGACCGATATGATGAAGACTGGCGCAAACAAAAGAAAGATTGGCTCCCTTATGAAGAGTACAAGAAAGCCAAGGAGGAAAGGTTTAGGCAAAAAGGGAGAGGGTTCTACCAAAAGGAGGAACCGGTGCAAGAAAGGAAGCCAAGCTTGGAAGAAATGCTCACAAAATTTGTAGCTGCTTCAGAAAAAGTCATAGTGACCATGATGCTGCAATTCAAGAAACAAGGACCATGCTAAGGAACCAGCAAGCATCTATTCACAATATAGAGACACAGCTTGGGCAACTTGCTCAACAAATCAACCAAAGGTCACCGGGCGAACTTCCTAGCAAAACTGAAAATAACCCACGAGGCGCGCAAATAAACATTGTCACAACAAGAAGTGGGAAGATAATCACCCCCTGGCACCTATTCAGACTGAGCCATCCAAGAAATCACAGAAGGAGGAGGCAGAAAAGCAAGCAGAAAACCAAGAAACACGCTCTGACAGTCCTACTCGCCGAGTACCACGTATGGACTCGGCGAGTACATCACAAAATCCCACTGCACAGATTCCTGAAAAACTTTACCAGCCTCCCTTGCCATACCCAACCCGAGCTAAGAAGGAGAAGCAGGAAGAAGAGTATCAGAAGTTTCTAGATCACATCAAGACTCTTCAAATCAATATACCCTTCATTGAAGCCGTCATGCAAATGCCCAAGTATGCAACATTCCTCAAGGAACTTCTCACCAATAGAAAGAAGATGGAAGAAGTGAAGAAGGTAGTACTCAATGAAAACTGCTCAGCTGCTATGCTAAATAAGCTACCAAAGAAGAAAGGTGACCCGGGGAGCTTGACTTTACCTTGCCAATTTGGCAACTTGACCATCATTCATGCCTTAGCCGATTCGGGAGCAAGTGTGAATCTAATGCCATATTCATTCTTTAAGAAGCTGGATCTCCCGGAACCAAGGCCAATTCGCATGGCAATACACTTGGCCAACAAAACAGTCACCTTCCCAAGAGGCATATGCGAAGACATACTAGTTATGGTGGACAAATTCGTCTTTCCCGCTGATTTTATTATTCTAGACATGGAGGCGGATCCACAAGTGCCAATTATCCTTGGAAGACCTTTCCTCAACACGGCAAGTGCTATAGTAGACATGAGGAACTCAAAGCTCACCTTGCGGGTAGGAGAAGACTCAGTCACATTCGGAGTGGACCAAGCCATGAAGTATTCAAGGCACAGTGACGACACAACATTCTCAATCGATATGTTAGATGAATTGCTGGAGGAAGGCATAACTAAAGATTCCATCAAGTTCATAGCTGAGGATGAAGAATTTGATCCAGAAAAAGACTTGATGGAAATTGAAAGACTGCTGGAAGAAGCCGACTACGAAGAATTGGTAAAGAGCACAAACAGTTCTACTCGCCGAGTACCTCTGAAGAAAAGGCAGAAGTCGTGTATACATCCACAAACTCGCCGAGTACCCTACTTGCACTCGGCGAGTCCAACAGTCAGAGCCAAAAAACGGAGCTTAAAACTTTACCAGATCATTTAGAGTATGCTTTTCTCGAAGAAGGCAACCAAAAGCCAGTAATTATAGCCTCTGACCTGACCAATTCTGAAAAAGAAGAACTCGTGCAAGTATTGAAGAAGCGGAAATGTGCCATAGCATGGAGCATCACTGACATAAAGGGAATAAGTCCATCCTATTGCTCCCACAAGATCAACATGGAAGAAGGAGCAAAGCCGGTTGTACAGCACCAAAGAAGACTGAACCCGAATATGCAAGAAGTAGTCAAGAAGGAAGTGGTCAAGCTCTTAGATGCGGGAATTATATATTCCATTTCTGACAGTCCATGGGTGAGTCCGGTCCAAGTGGTGCCCAAGAAAGGAGGGATGACGGTCATAACCAATGAAAAGAACGAGCCAATTCCGACACGAACGGTAACCGGTTGGGGAGTGTGCATCGATTATCGAAAGCTAAACGATGCCACTCGTAAAGACCATTTTCCCTTACCTTTTATTGATCAAATTCTAGAAAGATTATCGGGCCATAGCTATTATTGTTTTCTAGATGGATTTTCGGGGTATTTTCAAATACCCATAGACCCAATGGACCAAGAAAAGACCACATTCACTTGCCCAAGTGGGACTTTTGCTTATAGACGCATGCCTTTTGGGTTATGCAATGCACCCGCGACTTTTCAAAGGTGCATGACAGCTATATTGCACGATATGGTGGAAAAATTCATGGAAGTTTTTATGGACGATTTTTCCGTTTTTGGATCATCTTTCCATGATTGTCTCACTAATCTTGACTTAATGCTTGCTAGGTGTGAAAAAACCGACTTGGTGCTCAATTGGGAGAAATGTCATTTTATGGTCAAGGAGGGTATAGTGTTGGGCCACAAGATTTCCAAAATGGGAATTGAAGTGGATAGGGCAAAGATAGACACTATTGCCAAATTACCCCACCAACCAATGTGAAGGGCATTAGGAGTTTTCTAGGACACGCAGGTTTTTACCGGCGTTTCATAAAAGATTTTTCCAAAATAACTAGACCTATAACACAACTACTACTAAAAGATGCACCATTTAATTTCACTAAAGAGTGCTTAGAGGCATTTGAATTTTTAAAGGAAAAACTAACTAATGCCCCGATCATCATTGCACCAAATTGGAACTTACCTTTTGAGATTATGTGTGATGCTAGTGACTATGCATTAGGAGCTGTCCTTGGTCAAAGGGATGATAAGCACTTTCAACCCATATATTATGCTAGCAAGACTCTAAACCCAGCCCAAGAAAATTACACCACCACTGAAAAAGAATTACTAGCTGTGGTGTATGCCTTTGACAAATTCCGTCCTTATTTGGTTTTATCTAAAACTACTGTTTTTACTGACCACTTGGCTATCAAGTATTTGTTTTCCAAACAGGATGCCAAGCCAAGACTAATACGATGGGTGCTACTTCTTCAAGAATTTGACATAGAGATACGAGACAAGAAGGGAATGGAGAATGTGGCAGCCGACCACTTGTCAAGGATTGAGAACCCGCAATTGCAAGAAGATAAAGTTGGAGACGACTTCCCGGACGAGTACATCATGGTGACAATGGGAGAAGAGCCATGGTTCGCGGACATAGCTAATTATTTAGCTACAAAATACATCCCGAAAGACTTTAGCAGCCAACAAAAGAAGAAATTTTTTGCTGAAATAAAATATTACTTTTGGGATGAGCCATACCTCTTCCAAAGTTGTGCGGATGGAATCATAAGAAGATGCGTATTCGGGAAGGAAATCCGGAAAATACTAGAGCATTGTCATAGCGGGCCCACGGGTGGACATCATGGAGCACACTACACGGCGAAGAAGATCTTTGACATTGGGTTTTATTGGCCAACAAATTTTAAAGATACAACCCAATTTGTTAAAGAATGTGATGCTTGTCAAAGGGTGGGAAACATTTCATCTTGAAATGAAATGCCACAACATAGTATCCAAGTATGCGAGGTGTTCGATGTGTGGGGAATTGACTTCATGGGACCATTTTCCATGTCTAAAGGAAACAAGTACATACTAGTGGCGGTGGATTACGTATCTAAGTGGGCGGAAGCACAAGCATTACCAACAAATGACGGACGGGTGGTACTACGGTTTTTAAAGAAACTATTCTCACGATTTGGAGTCCCGAAAGCCTTTATTAGTGACCGAGGCACAGATTTCTGACATGAGATTCTTTGATAATACTTTATCAAAATCATACACCTTTCCTTAGATAGCTCACATGTGTGTCTAAACAATTATGAAGAGGGATGTCGTAATCATAATGTTTAGAACTTTTACCCCTTCTCACAATCCGAATTATGAAGAGGGATGTCATAATCATAATCGAATTTGAGAATGCAAATATCACAATTGCTAACTATTTAAAATATACTTAGTGAAAGCGTTTACTCACCATCATTTTCATGAATCGAAGAGAAACCTTTGACACTTAGATTATATGGTGTATGTGTTCCAATCTATGTGAATTTGTCAAAAACATAACCATCAGAAGAGGTAAGTGACAAATCCAAACTCATATGGACTGAACTTGTTCAATCTTAACTTCTTGTCACCTGGCAGCACAAGGGCCTACCATTGCTTCCAAGTAGTTATGAAAACAACTGAGACCTCATAGAACTCACATGTATAGCCAACTTTAACTGGAATGGGCAAAAAAATAAGAATATGTCAACACGATAGGATACAAACCTCAGGTCGTGTGCTAGTGATAAACAATACCCTTGATTAGTTCTTGAAACTTTTCAAGATCTTTAAGACTCCCACTGACCTCTTGACATATAAGATTCTCTTTTCAAGAACCATTCCTTGATAAAGCAAATATTCAAGAGTTAGTGCGAATTCTTATCAAGACAAACACTTCACATAATTGGCCTTAGTTGTCTTTATTTTATCCAAAACATCACAACTCACCAATTTCAAATGCACAAGAGTAGAAAACATTTTACTCTATATTTCATAAGTATTTTAAACCTTCTTAACGTTATGTCACTCAAGGCTCGATCTTGGAGTGTTACTCTAAGACTCAATTTTGGAACGAAGTATGATTCATCTTTTGATTTAACCATTTCAACAATTCACGATTCCTCTTCTTAGTCGAACAATTGCACTAAGATGTCCTTAGAGGATAAATTGTGATATGGTTTTTCCTAATCATTAAGATAATCATAACACATGATACTGAAGTACTCACCCATCTTTTCATATTGGATAAACTTTTATCTTTCTGCCTAATTTGATTCTTCTCATTCCTCCTGCCATGCATTGAAACTTTTCCAATGTTTCAGAATTAGACTTAAAATTGTAAGCACAACCATCTTTACTAAACTTTAGGAAATCATGACGAACAACCTTATCGTTCTATTTTGTGGACCTGATCAATGCACAACCAAGTGTACCCGATCTCCTAGTCCTTCACTTGACTCACATATACATGTGAACAAGGAATTAGTCTTAATTGCCCAAAGATGAAAATTCTCATTCATCATATGATACAAGTTGCAAGATTCCAAGTTCCTATCCAACTGAAACTTTGGTGATGAGAATCTTTCCTTATTTGGTAAATTATGACACTACCACAAACGAAAGAATCAAATCCATTTTCCAATATTGCTATCAGTGGAATCATATAAACAACAATTTTTCACAAATGCCATTGTAAGGATACTTAAAATAAATAAAATCAAAATTTTCCTTTTATTTTAAAATTGAGGAAAAACTTATCCTTACAATGGAAACACATATGAAAACAATGTTGTTATCAATTCCTAAGCAATCTATCCTAACTCTTAAGCAGCAGCTCAAAATTCCGATCTTCGAATTATGCGATCGAAATCCATCTTCGTGATCAGATTCAACATACTCTTCTTCTCAGCTTCCTCTCCTTTTTCAATTCTAAAAAACATGAAAATGCAACCTAGTCACATCATGTAATAAGAATCTCCAAATAGGAACTTAATACAGTTAGATAGTGGACTTTACCTGAAGCATAGTCAAATTTTTTGACTTTTACCATCCTAGTGAACTTTCAGGTAAATAAGGCAGCTTCAAAACCAATGCCCCTTCCTTTAGAAATAGAAACATATGGACTCTTTGGTAATGGTACATGGGACTATCTCAGACTTAGCATTTCTATTTGCCATTTGGTCAACCAGGTTGACTATGGCCGATCCATTTCCATTGGGAAGAGAAGACTTTTCTGGACTTCCAATGTATCCATTGTCAATGTCCATGAAAGTTTGGGAAGTAGATCTTCTAATCAAATTCACTTTACCAGTGCTCCAAATCATCGTTGATTCAGCAACAACAAGCAAATAGGTAAGATCATAAGGGTCATGTCGTGGTTTGTCACATAGTAGTCCTTAATGAACTCACTATATGACTTGGAATGTGATTGAAGAACCCAGTCAACAGTCAACTTCATTGAGACTTCGATACCCAACTCTCCCATCTTGTCAATATGAGACTTCATCTCCAAGATGTGAGTACATATAGACCCTGCTTGCCAATAGGGATTGAGTGACCTTGAACTTTTCAAGAACTTGTGGGTTAGGGAGAATAATTGGAGGAGGTGGAGGAAGTAAAGTATGATTTCCAGTCCCATTGATGCACAACAAAGGGATTAATCTTTCACCTTGATTGCCATTTGGGATATCATCTTCATTAGGAAAGCTTTATCCAAAAGGATAAGGAAGACCATAATTGTCATAACTAGACATCTATGAGGGAGAAATTCAAGTTTAGTTGATTTAAGTCCTTAATATAACACCCAATATGAAATATTAAGGATAGGACCCAACACAATATTTTATAACTTGGAAGAGGGATGTCGTAATCCAAGCTACAAAATATTTGATGCTAGGTAAATGACGGTTTACCAATTTCCACCATGAAAAACGAAATTTAACATTAGGTTTTAAATGAATTGAAACTCCTAGATCTTTTGAGATTCATTGAACAATTCAATGGCATGTTTAAGTCTCGATTGTGCCCTTCAAGTTTGTGACTGGGATGTCGAGGATCACAAACAAGGAGTGAATAACCATGCAAATTAACTTGGTACACTTAATGTTACAACCACGTAATCAATGTGCCGGTTAACCGCACACACTCTATTGATCTATGATTAACATCAAGCTACCCTTTTCCACACATTTTCAGTCCCAGATTAGTGTGTCGATTAACCACACACTATTCACTAACGACTTAACAAGGTGCAAAGTGTGATTTTGTGGGTTAGCATCAAATTCATATTTTCCTAAAGCAACTAAGATTGGGAATTTAATAAAGTTTAGTTACTTTATATTTATCATTATACTTTTAATGAAGGGAGAATTAATGTCCTGTCCTATCCGTTCGGCTAACGACCCTCAATCAGTCGAGGAAGCGGTGGGTGAGAGTGGACACCCATTAAACTGCCATTTTATAGGCATTAACCTTATACCACCTTATAGACCGGCTTCGTGAATGAGGCGTACTAACGGTAAGACTGACTTACACTTATACATACATATATATATATATATATATATATATATATATATATATATATATATATATATTAAACATATAATATTATAATAGTATAAGGGTTGAATTTTAAACTATTAAAATTCTAAGGGTTTAACTTGGAATTAAAGTATTCATTGGGGGGGGGGGGGGGGAACTTTACAAATTCCAAAACTTGAGGGAAAGTTTTGAACAATTGAAAAACTTTTGGTTTCCATAACTTATGAGTTAATATGGTTTTTATGGAAAACTTTTCAAGTTCCATAACTTGAGGACAAGTTATGGAAGACATAAAAACGATTTTATGATGACATTTAAAAGGAAGACCTTTTATATTTTCCTTAACCTATGAACTTAATGAACTTTTAAAAGAAAAACTCATCACTTTCCATAACTTGAGGACAAGTTATAGAGTCATAAAAACCATTAAGATCAATTATTCCTATTAACACAAAAACCAAATATTTTTTCAATGATCTAGATCAAACTCATAAGTAAAGATAATTCACATCAATAATTTTCAAGAAATTAGCTAATCACATAAACTAATACAAATCTTGAAACTTTGACAATTATCCTTTATTTGGATGAAGATGATCATTACCATAGCATCAAAATCAAATTTTATGAACAAAAACATGTTGTGGTAATGATCCTAATCCATAACAGGCCAAAAAACTTGAATATATGTTGTCCGGGGCTCCAACTCGCAGAGTGCAAGAACCAACTCGACGAGTTGGATGAGTTTAAACATGGACTCATCGAGTCCCCTGTCCAGACAACAGAAAAATCGATTTTTTCAGCTTTTTTCAGCAAGTAGCATCAAGTATAATTTGAAAAAAACCCATGGCTCTGATACCACTGATGGGTTTTGTATACTACACCATTCTATGGTTCACATACAACCCTAAAAGCTTTGGATCTATGTTTTCTCTAATTATACATGCATATGGTTTCCAAAGCTTTAAGCCTAAAACTAGCATACATATAGCATAGGTATAATAAGACAAGTTTTAGACATACCTCTTGATGTTGTTGATGTTGCTAGGAAGACTTTGGCCATTAAGAACTTAGTGCCCTAAGTGTTGCCCCTCAAATGGAATCACAACTCACCTAGGATAAAGGTGACCCTTGAGAGAAAATTTCCATGCACCAAAAAAACACCCTCATGAACTCCAAGAACTAGAAGTATCACAAGTGGCATTTTTTAGGCAATGGAGTATGCATTTATATGTAGGATTCCAAGAGTCATGGATATAAACCAAATCCATACCCATGTGTTTTATGATCCATTGTTCATGTGGCCAAACTCTTTATGTGTCCATACATAAACTTAGTCCAACATGGATCATAAGCCCAACACATATAAATATAACTAATTACCATAATTAGTACTCATAGATTTAATTAGTCTCTTTTGATCACTAAATTAATTCCAAATTAATTCGTGATCAATACTAATTAAAACATATGATTTCATATTAATATATTAGAACTTATAATATATTAATAAATCATATATAACCTTTTCTCAAGATTCCATCCTAACAAATTGTTCTGGTGTTATGCTACCCAAATGGACCATGCTACTCTCGAGTCGGGTACATACCAATAATAGTTACGAGCATGGAAATCTAATCTAACATATGGTTTATTAATTTATATATAGAAATTATTATTCTTAGTTTTTAGGTCGTTACACCCATACTTTTCTAGACCATAAGTCTTGCATTGGGCCAAACCAAGATCCAAGCTTCAAGGCTCTCCTCTCTCCCTCCTTTTTAGCCAACACCATCAACCTCATTTTTTATGACTTAAAATACCCTATATGTCTAAAATGATAGATTAAAGGCTTTGGAGTACCTCATACTCACAAAGACCCAGGTTTTGGGATAAAATAGAAGAAATTCTAAGCTTAACCAAGATCTAGAAAAACATGAGTATTGAGTTGAAAAACTCTTAGATCGGTTAGATCTTCAATGGGTTAAACAACAAAAGCAAAAAAACACAATAAACACGATATAGAATCAAATAATGCTTAATGATTAAAAGTAGTCACGCCTCAGCAGAGCTCGATGAAGAACTTCCACCGTAGAGGCGAGCTAGGGTTTGTAGTACAATTATCAGAATAATAATTGAAGCGATATCTACTAAGGATGCATGCATGCACCTTAAATACTAAACCCTAATAAAATAATCACGGTTGGATAGGCCCAAACTGGATAACAAAATTGGGCTAAGGACAGAGCCCAGTGACGCAACACAATAAGACCCACCAATCTTCCCCTTTGCGTCAAATAAGGCGAGAGACTACTTCGGTTGAGTGACGTTGATCAGCTTCACAACCTTGAACAGCCAAGGGATAATCGCAAGAAGTGTCTGCCAAAACTGAATGTACCAACATAGCATATCCGTGAACAACTTCTTATCAGCTTCACTGTTCTGATTACATCTATGTATGATCTCCAAAATGTGTTCCAAGCAAGCAGTAGAGAACAGGTGCTTGTCAATAAGAGCAAACAGGCACTTTTGACCTTCACCCCTAATGAACATCTAGTATGAAACTTAGGATCGATCTTGCCCTTGATCATTGCATTCACATTGCCAGTTCTTCCAATTGGTTTCATAGTAGTTTGCTTGTGAATGCCAGATGCGATTTCTTGATCTATCTTTGCAACTTCATGAATGTAACAAACAAGCCTTTGCTTGACATGGTCAATGATCGGCTGATACTACTGAGGATTGGATAAAAAATATTGTTGAGGAGTATCCAGTCGTGCGGGTTCAAGTTCGGTAGATCAGCCAGGGAAATAGTATGGACCGAGCTATCCGAGCCTCGGGCGACTTTGAACTTTAACATTAACAAATTTCCCAGCCGAAGAGGGTTCAATACCTTGACCGTTGTAATCTTCTTTATGCTCCATGTCAAGTATTGTGGCTGAGCAAACTCTAGATAAAACTCCAATAAATCTCGATCTACCTTCGGGTCTGGAGAGGGAAGGACAGCCGTTGAGGCAAATCAACGAAAGATAAGTGTCTTTTGATTGATTGTCATATCAAGTTGAGCATCCTTTGAGTTCTCAAGATCGAACGATATAACTGGTTCAAGCCAGTGAGTACTCGGTTCATCAATGACTTCCCTCTGGAGCGATTCAATGGTCCATTCTGGAACCATGGACCTCTTTTTCTCTAAGAATTCCTTTTCTTTCATCTCTTTCTCCAAAAGATTTATCTTCTCCCGAATCTATTGATCAAAAGTCTTGAATTTATGATTAGGTTTAGAAGGACTCCCTTTCATGATGTCTTCAATATCATCATCTTCATCTTCATCTTCATCGTCTTCACCAATCTTTCTCTTTTTCTTTTCCCTCTTACCGACCGAAGCTACATTATCCTTTGGTCCAACAATAGATTTTAGTTCAGGAGGGGGTTGAGGTTGAGCCTTGTCAGCCTTGCCTTGAGGAATCTTTTCTCTCCCTTGTTTCGGAAGAACACCAGTCTCTGGAAAACCCTCAATCCTACTTAAAATATCCAAAGCAGGACGTAGCTTCTCAGCTAAGTGACGTCGAATGGAGATAGTCAAAATGGAGTCATGGGCGTCCACGAGATGCAACAAGATTGAATGGACATCACCCACAAAGCTTTGAATCACCTCTCATTCAGACTTTAAATCTTCAAGCTCTTTAGTTGCGGTCCGGAGCTTTAAATTCTGAATTTTGAGCTGGGAAGTTCGCTTGTCCAGCTCATCCGTTATTTTTTTTCGATTGAATGCTCAGCCTCAAGCTGAGTTAAGCGAGTATCAACTTTAGTATGAAGCTCTACGTTAGCAGCTTCAATAGCTTTTTGAGCAACTTCAAGTTGTGTCATCTCTGCCTCCAGTGAACGTGTGAGAGTGTCAACAAATGCGTTCACTGTTTGTGTGTTTTTCTAAGCAGCTGCTTGCAAAGAATCCAAAAATATTTGAGCCTCTGATATTAGTTTTTCGACTTTTGCGATCGCATCCTTGTAGTCTTTTGTTGAGGCTTCAACAACAAGCGAAGCCTTCTGGCATTGGGAGGTAGAGGCTTCAATAGCCTTTGCAGTATTGGAGATTGAGGAATAATGTTCGTTGACTAGGGAAGAAAACAAAGCTTTGAGAGCAGCTTCTGAATAAGTACCAACAGTAGAAGAAGAAAGTAATTGATCAAGCCTATCAGTGACAACCTTGAGCTGTCACTTGGTAAGAGGAGCGTCTTCACCATCATCGCTTTGGACACAATAAGGACTGAAGTAAGTAGAATCAAACTCCAAGTCCTCACCCCCAAGAACGGTATTGGTTTCTGTTGATTGGGTAGGTGATAGAGGTTTGGTGGTAACAGGGGTTTCGGGTGGTGAAGAACAAACCCCTGTATCAGATACGTTGGCTTGAACTCCAGTGGTGGTTGTAGTTGTAGCTTCAGAGAAATTGGTGTAGGAATGGGTGGTAGAGGAAGGTTGTGATGTGATGACAGGAATGGTATCACCAAGAGCCAAGATCCGAACCTTTATCATCTGAGCTTTCGCTCTCAGATTCACTAGGAATGGGTTGTTTATGACCAGTAGGAATGTATGCGGAGTTTGAGTCGCTTGATGATTGAAGATTAAGCTTTCGAGCAGGTTTCTTGGTCTTCTTCTGCTTGGGATGGGAAGGTGCTGCCTTCTCAGACTTTCGCTTCCTTGGAGTCTGAACCTTTGATACGAGACCTCCTTTATCCCCCTTTTTCTCTTCTTTCTTCTTGCCTCGCTTAGCAGGTTTGTCTGCTTCCTCAAGAGATTTAATCATTTTAGGAGAAAGTTCCCTTGGACCAGAAGAGGGGAGCTTCTTGTAATCCTGAATAATCTTGCTCGCATGGGACACACAAGCATACAATGCCTTAGGAATTGAGCCAAGAAAGTGAAACTTCAACGGATGAGTGACAATGATGTTAGTGGTATGAAAGGTAGAAATAGAGGAGAGAAGTGAGTTTGCCATGATAGGAACATGATAACGCTCCATAATCCATTGAGTGATAAGGGTCCAAAAGCAGGCACAAGAAACCTCTGTGTGGCGAGAAGCAGATGACAAAATTTGGACAAGTTGAAGCCATAGAACCATACCATAATCGAGATTGATACCAGTGTACAATCCATAAAGCAGAGTCATGAAAGACTTGCTAGCACCATCAAATCCAGCACTGCGTTCAGAAAGCCCTTTGAAAAGAAGGGTGAAGAGGTCATTCCATTGAGGAGGAAGGCATGATTTTTTGAACTTGGTCACAGTAGTTAGAGTTTCAATGTACCCCATGTTGTAGAACATAGAGAAAAGCTGACCGGTGGAGATGGAATCAGTGTTTCCCATGGATTTGTCATAAGGAAGCCCTAACAACGAGCAAAATCGACTCTTGGAGATCGAAGCTTTTTGGTTAAGAATGTCGAAGTAAATATTCTCTGCACCTTTGTCGTACGTAGCAGTGGAATAAAGTTGGGAGAGGCATGCCATTGGTACGACTTACACCGTTGAGAGAGCCTTGACGAGTGGGGAATATTTTAGACATTCCACCACTTGATACATGTAGGTATCGTAGAGGAACGGTGAAAGATCGATCAACAGGTTCTAGTTGGCCATGATTGCGAGAAGAGTGGAGCATCCAGTGGTTTCTTCAACAGAGGAAGATTCTGCCATTGGAGGAGCTTCAAGAAGAAGAAGATGAACAGTGATCATCTTTTTTCTTGAGAGAGTTGAAGAAGTGTAAAGAGTAAAATCCCATTTAGCAAAACCCTTATATACAATTTTATGGAGAGAGAAATCCAGAGTAATGATTCCACCAATTTGGGAAACATCGCCGAATAAGGCGTGATTTGACAACTAGCAACCCCGACAAAGCAGCAGATGACACAAGAGTGGGTAACGGTTCAGAAGCACGTGCCTTTAATTCCTTACATATCTTCTTTCCAAATCTCCAATCGTTTAGACTTCCTACTGACTCACCATTTGAACCTTTAATGGAATCTTTATCGCCATAAGTACCAAAGTTGTTATATTTACGCATCCCTTTGTTTGAAAATAACTGCATTATATCATTAGGAACTGAAGCTATATTTTTATGAATAGCTTGTGAGTAACCAACCAAGACTTTTTGGAAAATACAAGATTTTCGTGTAAGACAATGTCAATGATAAAGAAATAAATAAAACTATTTGTGGGATTTGGTGATGTCATTTAAGACATAAAGCAGTGGATCCCAGGCATGAATCTCTTCCTTCAAAGTCAAGGGAGACTTCAAAGTGCTTGTGTGGATTCCCGTTGAATTACGATCAAGTACTTGTTGAGAAGTATTGAAAGGCATCTTTTATATATAAGGATATTAAGGGTGGCTTTCGCTTCAATTATAGACTCTGATACTTGACATAAGACCAAAATAGAATGAAGTACTTGTGAGACCGGTGTGGCCTGTTAAACAAGTAGGTTAGTAACTTGTTCAATGACTTGTTGATATTTATTAATTGGAAATCTCAAAAAAAAATATGGATCCTTTGGGAAGAAAAATCTTGGTGAAAGACATTTTCATAAGGATCTCTCAAAAATAAAAGGAGATTTCAGGATACATCCACAAAAGTGGTTTCATTAATTCAAGGTGAAAGCTAGAACATTTATTTGTTCACCGTCAATGCATTATAGGTATTGAATTTTGGGTTTCACTCAATACGTAGTGACACGAAAAAGATCATAAACACATAAGTTGTGTAACCATAAACCTCAGTGGTAGTGCCGAGAGTCTCAAGGGTTACAATTATGAAATGAATGATTAATGGAGAATAAGATTAAGTGAGTTAAAGAATGAATGTACCTCTGCTATAAAATAGGACCAAGCAGAAAAACTCTTAACTCATGTTAGAGTAGAGTTAGGTAGCTCACGATGAGAGTGAATTTGTCAACCTAATTGGGAAGACATGATTGGTGTAAATCAAGTCATTAAGGCTTCACTCAAAATCTTTAGAGGCTTGGGTCAACATACAACAACATGCTTCTAGGGACACTTAGCTAATATAAAGATAAAGAATTATACCTGTCCCAACTCCATCATTTAGAATGTTCCTTAAATATTGATAAGATAAAAACTGAATAATTTAAAATAAAGGAAAAATATTTTGGAGTTATGGTTTGCGTTTTCTGAAAAGAAATAAAAACAGAAATGAAAAATATTTTTGGATTTTAAAAGTTTTTCTGAAAAAGAAATAAAAACAAAAAAAAATTGGATTTTATGAAAACAAAGGAAAAGCATAAAATAAATTATAAGAAAAGAATATATACATACTATAAAAATAAAACCGTCACTTGAAAATAGAGAAGTGAACCGAGTCCAATAAGACCGAACCCGAAATGGACCAACCGTTCGGTTAATTTCGGTTCCTAAAAGAACCGAACCCGAAATGGACTGAGCGTTCGCTCTATTTCGCTTCCAACTTTTATTGAGGCGAAAGTGAATTTGGTACAGATTCAGTTTCCATCATTCCTAAGCCTTGTAGGACTTTATTAAAACTAGTTTCAGGCAAGGTTTTAGTAAAGATATCTACCAATTGATCAGTGGTCCTAACAAAATGAATTTCCACATTACCGTCTTCTACATGATCTTTGATGAAGTGATACCTTAGTGCTATGTGTTTCGTATTTGAGTGTTGAACTGGGTTATGACAAATCCTAATTGAGCTCCCTGAGTCACAATATAGTGGTATTTTCTTCATGTCCAGGCCATAGTCTCGAAGTTGACTTTGTATCCATATGACTTGAGATGTGCATGATACTGGAGCTATGTATTCTGCTTCGGCAGTTGAGAGTGAGACACAGGTTTGTTTCTTTGACTGCTAGCTAACAAGTATGTTACCCAAAAATTGGCATCCTCCTGTGGTACTTTTTCGGTCTAGTCCACATCCTCCAAGATTAGCATCTGAGAATGCTTGGACAAAGAACCCTGACTTGGCTGGGTACCATACACCGAGTGAAGAAGTTCACTTCTGGTACCGAAAGATATTCTTCACAGCTAGTAGGTGTGGTTCACATGAATTAGCTTGAAACCTAGCACAATAGCAAACAGAAAACATTATGTTCGATCGACTTGTTATTAGATACATTAGCGACCCTATCATTTGACAATAGAGGGTCATGTCAACAGCCAGTTTTTCCATAGAAGGTGTTAACTTTGTGCCAAATGCCATAGGAACCTTCACTTTTGAATCTCCCAACATTCCAAACTTGGCCAGCAAGGTCTTCATGTAAGCCTCTTGATTGATAAAAATAGCTTCAGGACCCTGTCTCATATTCAAGCCAAGGAAAAAGTTAATCGGACCCATTAAGCTCATTTCAAATTTAGTCTCCATCAACTTCCTAAATTCAACTGTTAGGCTAGGATTTGTGGAGCCGAAGATGATGTCATCGACGTAAATTTGAACTATCATAAGGTGGTCACCCTCTTTCTTTCGAAAGAAGGTTGGGTCAACCGAACCTTGTTTAAACTTGGACATTTTAAGAAATCTAGTCAGAGTTTCATACCATGCCCTTGGTGCTTGCTTGAGACCATAGACTGCCTTGTCCAGAATGTAGCAGTGACATGGATACTTCTCGTTCACGAAACCCTATGGTTGCTCTACATACACTGTCTTTTCTAGTTCTCCATTTAAGAAGGCACACTTCACATCCATTTGGTATACTTCAAAGTTCTTGTGTGCAACATAGGCAAGAAAAATACGAACTGACTCCAGCCTAGCTAAGGGAGCGAAGGTCTCTTCATAATCAATGCCTTCTTCTTGACAATAACCTTTCACAACCAATCTTTCCTTGTTGCGAATTACGTTTCCTTCCTTGTCCATCTTGTTCCTGAAAACCCACTTAAATCCAACGACAAAAGCATCCTTTGGAGTTGGAATCAGTCTCCACACCTTGTTTCGCTCGAACTCATTGAGTTCTTCTTGCATGGCCTGTACTCAATCAGAATGGTCGAGTGTAGTGTTGATCGTCTTCGGTTCAACCTTGGAGACGAACGAATTAAACATGAAAAATTCCACTTTAGAGAATAGTGCAGATTGTTTCGCTTTCAATTGAGGAGCGTGTGAGAAATTTTTCTAATGGTTTACCAATAATTTGTGTTTGAGGATGATCTTTGGTCCATTTGGTGAGTGGTGGGTAATTAGGATCATAAGAGGGATCCAGTTCAGCATCCACTTCTTATTCGAGTTCTGATTGAATATCATCATCGATTGAATTTGCATTCTCCCCCTCGAACGATGATACTTCCTACGCTTCAGGCTCAAAATACTTTCCCTAGACTTGGCTTTCGGTTGGTGTTGATGATGACAGACTCTCCCCCTGGAATGATGAATCTTGGTTATTTGGAGGAGACGAACCCTCCCCCTGAACATAAGAACTGTCTCTGGGAGGTTCGCTTGAGTTAGAATGTTCGGTTGCTTGTGGTTGTTCATCTGTCATTTTCTTTGCAGCGTCATCTATTATCTTCTTCAGGTGACCTACCTTGTTGTCTGCAGCTTCAGATTCAGAGTGAATGGCATTTTCTGGTTCATTGAATAATAGCACGTACTGCTCAAAGAGATTTGAAATGGGTACCATAACTTGACCAGAAATAGGAAATATTTCCTCCATAGAGCCTTTGGTTGTCTTTAGTTTCTTAACGTAGTTATCATTGAAGGTAACATAATGGGTCTCCTCTATTTTCTTTGAACGCTTGTTGAGAACTCTATACACTTTGGAGGTTAAGGAATAACCCAGAAAGATTCCTTCGTTTGTTTTGACATCAAACTTGTTTTGGTGGTCCTTTGAATTAAAGATAAAGCATCTTGAACCGAACATGTGGAAAAACTTTACATTGGGATTTTGGTTTTTTAAGATCTCATAGGGAGTGATTGAGAAACATTTGTTGAGATAAGATATGTTTTGGGTAAAACATGCAGCAACAATGGCGTCAGCCCAGAAGTATAGAGGTCCGGGCGGCTTCACATAGAGATCGGTTTCGCCGTTCGACAATCCCATTCTGTTGTGGAGTATATCAAGCCGAGAAGTTGTGAGTTGTTCCCTTCTCTGGAATAAAATCTTCAAAGTCTTTATTCTTGAACTCCAACCCGTTGTCGCTTCTTATGTTGCGAACTACCTTTCATAGTTGAACTTCTATTTGTTTGATAAGGAGTTTAAGTTTGGGAGTGGCCACTGATTTCTGGTTTAAAAAGAACACCCAAGTAAACCGAGAGAAGTCATCTACAATGACAAGTATGTACTTGTTACCGCCGATGCTTTTGATTGAAGAAGGACCACATAAATCAATGTGCAGTAATTCGAGTGGTTCAATAACTTTTGTGTTGATTCGAGAGGGATGACTCTGCCGACTTTGCTTTCCCATTTCACATGTGGCACAATGTGTTCTTAAATGAACATCAAAACAGGAAGACCTCGAACGTGATCCCCAAGCACCAGTTTGTTGATGTCCTTAAAATTGAGATGGAAGAATCTTCAGTGCCAAAGCCAGCTTTCGTCCGAATGAGCCTTTGTTAGCAAGCAAACTGCTGGTTTTCCTCGTATGGGATTGAGATTTAAAGGGTACATCTCTCCTTTTCGCTTCGATTTCAGCAAAATATTGTTCGTCTTCTTTTCGATAATCTCTAAGCCATCGTCATCGAACGAAACCTTTACCCAGTACCAACCACTAGTTGAGAAACACTGATGAAGTTGTGTTGTACACCTTCAATGTACGCCACTTTTCGTATTGAGAAATCACCATTGGTAATCATGTCATACCCTTTGATTGTGCCAAAAGAATTATTACCAATACTTGACACATCCACCATCTTGAAGGGACCGAAATTCCCTCAGCTCCTCCTTTCTTCTTGTCATGTGACGCGAGCAACCACTATCTATGTACCATTCATCATCAAACTGCTCGTCACGCATAACCTACAGAAATTAAGCAGATTTAGGAACCCAAAGTTTCTTGGGTCCTTGTGAGCCTTTTACATAACAGGGAATTGTAAGAGAAACATCAACAAGAAAGGTTCTTTTTATTAGTGTTGTTTCATATTTTATTTTTATGGTGAAAATTTTGATACACTCGATTCACTATAAACAATGCTCAGATACCAATCTGTCACACCCCCAAAACCGATGAACGGCGGAAACATTCTGGGGTGGAGGACGTCATATACAGTATCACAACAATGCAAAGTAGTAAACAAGCAACAACATCATCCATTGCATTAATAGTATAATTTCATACAAGTGTGTTCTGTCAAGTTATATAGACACCAAAAATTATATAAATCACAATAAAAGAGGAGTCTTGAACTAGCTCCTTCTTCTCAAAATCTTGGCACTTGTACCTGTCTACTGGCAACCTGAGAATACAAGTTATTTTGAAAGTGAGTATCAGCTTTAGAGCTGGTGAGATCATAAGTATATTAGTGTCTGTGTTTGTATGAAAGCATTGGCAAGGTGTTTTGTAAGATGTATTGTGTATGTTTGTAAAAGTTTTGTATTTGATTGAACTCTCCTAGAAAACCCTATGTTTTCTACTAAAAGTAGCCTTCGACCAAGGCATCTAGTATTTGTGTGTGTGTCTCTTGTAAAAGTGTGTATTTTCCCAAATCCGACTATCATTAACCAAAAATATAGTTTTTGCATTATTGTTTATTGTGTGATTATCACAAAGTAAATAGTAAAGGGAAAATGTTATAGTACTGTAATGTAGTAATTAATAACTAATGCTGTACTAACTACCTAAAACCAAATGTAAATTTTAAGGTAACATGTGAGCGGCCTGTATCTTGCTACCAACTTAGCTGAAAACGACAATGTAAGATGTCGTAAAAATGACGTTTGGCACCCGTAGACTTGCAAGTCCCACTGTAGCGAGCAGCAAGGTGTGGGATAGTCAATCCAATATAGATCTATACACAAACTCAATACGCTCTCTAATGAAGGAGATTTTGATACAAAAACAGTCATGGCAGGTAGTGCCATGCCCTGCTTAAAGGCTCACATAAATGTGATTAATGTATATGAAATGTGATTTGTGTGCTAGCTGTATTGTGTATTCTTTCTCTGTCTAGCCTGTATGTTTGTTTCTCATCATAGTGTTTATTATTTGTTTCTCATCACTCTGTTTCATGTTTGATTCTCATCATAGTATGTATTGAGTCATGTATGAACTGACTCATTGTATGTTTCATTGTTCTACTAATAGCATCTTCCTAAACTACCCCTATGGTAGCTTACTAGTTAAGTATGAACATGTTTGTATACCCTTGCTACCCAAGGGCATGGAATTGAATGAAAGAAATAACCTTTTATATCTATATACATATACATAATATATAACTAGGATTCAAACGACCTTCGGACAACTAACCTTGATACCGTAAGACCATAATCAAACAAGAACAGGAAGCAGGGTAGACTAACAGTCCTAAGTCCTTTCAATCCTACTTATATAACTATATTTATACAGATACACAGAATATAAGTTTAAAATAGTTTAAGTAAAAGTATTTGACAATTAAAGGAGTTTGTAAGACAGTTTGAGGTAAAACAGTTTGATAAATAGTTTGGAAAGTAACAAAACCATTTGCTTGGTAGTCATTAATCACATGTGATTGATATAATAACTATAATTGTTCAACATGTATTCCCCCCCCCCCCCCCATAAGAGCATTTAAAAACATTTCAAAGGTTAATTTAGGGGTATGAACTCACCTGTAGTGAGTGGTTCTGATGACAATGTTGGATCAATTGCTAAGTGCCAAGTGGTGACTTGAGTACACACGCGAATCCTGTTTAGCATATATTGGCACATATATGAATATAATTAGTGTTATGAACAACTAAATAATGAACTGGGACCTCCTTAGGGACTAGTAACCACTTATATTGAAGTGTTACAACCATATATGATTGTATCAAGGGTTATAAGGCTATACAAGAGAGTGTATGGCAAAAATACACACTATATGTGTGTGTGCGGCTAGGTGTGCTGCCAGCACGTGTGTGCGGCCATGTGTGCGGCCAGGTGTGCTGCTAGAAGGCATGTGCTACCAGAAAACATGGTGTTCTTGGTGTTGTTGGTGAAAGATGTTACCTTTCCGGATGATACTTGAGAGGATTTTTGGGTCCTTGGTTTGTAGAAGTGTAAGAAATGATCAAAATGACCAAGGATAGTATATATAGGAGGGTGAGTGCGGCTGGAGGTGTGTGTGGTTGGCCTGTGTGCGGCTGGCTGGCCGCACACTCTAGTGTGCGGCCGTACACACCTGGTTTGGTGTGTTTGGCCTGTTTTTCCAATGCTACACCCTATCTAACCCATCCTCCGACACATATCTCAATTATACTAAGCTTTAAGCACTCTTTTAGACCCCAAAACTTCATTATAAAATAGCAAAACAAGGCTAACTTTAATAAAAATGAAGTATGTAAGCTAGAAATTTCGAGTTGTCACAGTAAACTTGATTTGGAGTTGTTTGAACCTTTTGATATACAATAGCTTTTGCTTTGAGAACTTTAGTCTTGTCTTTTGATGAGCGAGCGAACTCAACAGAGTTTTCAGAAATAAGATTTTTATTGGTTTCGGGTTCGCTTATGACAAATTCAGAACAATTCACCTCATCTTCTACAGATATCACACTCATATAATCATCCTCATTGAATTCCGAAGTGTCTTCAATATCAATTTTGTTTTCTGAATTCAACTTGGCATTCAAAGAGTCAAAATTTTGTACAGTTTTGGTTTTGATTTTTAATTTGTCATTCTCATCCAACAAATTTTTGAGCATGTCCTTATGGTCTTTTGACTTTATGAAGGACTCTATTTTGTCAATACCAATTTTGTAAGAGGGAGAGATGTCATCAGGAGAAATAACGTTTTCACAGTTATATGCATCAACATCAATTTCATCCTCCTTGAACTCAAGAATGGGTAAAATCATACGATGTATCTTCTTTCCTATATCACAATTACGATGCAATTGAGTAATGTTGGAATATAATCATTTAGCAATCAAACCAAAAACATTCCGTTGTTTCAAAAGCTTTAAATTATCTCTTTGCAAATAAATTGTCTCATCCCTAGACCTAATCAACTCCTTCTCCTTTTTCTCTATCCACATACGCCTCTCCTCACTCTTCGATGATAACCTGCTGATTTGATCAGTTAGGTTAGAGTTTTTGACGCGTGTTTGAGTTAAACTATCACTTAAACTAGAAAATTTAGATTTTAATCCAATTAGTTCTTTTTCATAGTTTGTGATGGGGATATTTAAAGAAACAAGAATAGATTGTTCCTTCTTGATCAACTCATCACACTCATTGATCTGCACACTGATAGGTTTCGCTGCAAAACACTTGTCTTCTCGCTCTTTCGTTTCGTCTCGTCCGCCATCAGTGGTATAACCTCTCATTTGTGACACCTCAGAAGTCACCATCAGACACTTTCCAACAATGTATTCTTCTTTCACCAACAAAGCCCTGCCATGAGTGGGCTTCCTCACTTCTTCATCTTCAGAATCAGTCGACCAAACTTCAACACCGCCAAATTCATCATCAATAGTATTTCCCTGCACAATTAAAGCATTCATTGTGTTATGAGATCTAACTTTCTTTTTCTTGATTTCCTCCAATCGACGTAAGAGGTTCGCTTCCTCATCATCGTCGTCATTCTTTTCAGACTTGTTTCTCAACATGAAATCTTTGGAAAAGTGATTTTTGCCTCCACAATAGTGACAGTTAAAGCCTAATTCACCACCAAGTTTTGTTTCCTTCTTTGGTTCTTCAAACAGAGTAACACTCTTCGGTTCCTCCTTTACCTTCTCAGCACTGTAGCTACCCTGCCAGTTTTGGTTATTGCTGGTTGGGAATCTTCTTTTGATGAACTTCTTGGGATTAAACACCGTCAAAGCAAAATCTTCACTTGTTAGATCATACTCTGAAAGATCTAAATCTTCTTCTTCTTTAGCAACATTCTTTCCTTTGGAGATTAGAGCTAATGACCCCATGCTAGAAACCACGTTCGTTTCTTTAGACACTGCACTCTCATGTGACTTTAATATTCCCACTAGCTTTGCAAGGGAGTAATCATTGAATTGTTCGTGTGCCTTCACTGTGGACACCACAACCATCCATTCGGTTCTAAGGCCATTCATAAATGTGACCTTTGTTCAATGAATTTCCTTTCTGTCCCATGCTTTATCATCTTACTAAGGAGATGATTAAAGCAATCGAAAGCTTGAATAAGTTTCTCTTCAGGCTTCTGCTTGAAGTCACCAGATTCTGAGAGCAATAAAGTTTTGATGGAATGCTCAAGATCTTCATTTGTGGAATATAGTTCCTTCAACCTGTCCCATATCTCCTTCACTGTTGTTCATGAACTCGCCAATCGAAACGTGTCTGCTTGTAATGAAAACCTAATCATCCTTAAGGCTTTGATGTTGCACTGAAACTTCTCTTTCTCATCTTTGGGTATGTCTTTCACATCATTAATGAGTTGATAGTACTCCTTTTGAGTTTTGACAATTCTTGAAGTGCTTGAATGAGCGAATGGACCAATTGTTATCGCCTACCAGATCAAGTATCCATTGTCTTCTGAACCAATCATGTAGTCTTCAAAGGGATGCGTCCAGACCTCATAATCTTGAGTGTACAACATTGGAATCCTTGTCATCGATCCTATACTATTGGAGATATTGATTGGGTTTGACTGAGAATCATCCATTGACATGACGATTTTTGTTCAAAAACCTGCTTAAGATCAGCATTGTAAATAACATTAGGGTAAGATTGAAAAATTAAAGAACAACGTCAACAGCAAATGACGGTTCTAACAATATCAATCAAAGCGGAACAACCCTAAGATCTTCTTCAACAGAAGAGATGTGTATGAATTACACAGTCTCCTGCTCTGATACCAATTGTTGAGTTGAAAAGCTTTTAGATCGATTAGATCTTCAACAGGTTAAATAGAAAAACTAAACAAACACAATAAATATGATATAGAATCAAGTAATGCTTAATGATTCAAAGTAGTCACGCCTCAGCAGAGCTCGATGAAGAACTTCCACTGTAGAGGCGAAGCTAGGGTTTGTAGTACAATTATCAGAATAATAATTGAAGCGATATCTACTAAGGATGCATGCATGCACCTTAAATACTAAACCCTAATAAAATAATCATGGTTGGACAGACCCAAACCAGATAACAAAACTGGGCTAAGGAACGAGCCCAATGACGCAACACAATAAGACCAAACAATGGTCCAAGTTTGGAGCTTTATACCTCCAAATGGTGCACAATGAAGAGAGATGTTGGATCCAAATTTGTGAGATCAAATCCACTTCCTTGATGATCTTCCTTCACAGCCAAGAAAGCCAACAACTCACTTAAAATCTCAAAATGCTCAAAATATATGGGGGTTTTCAAGGAGGGTCGATTTTTAGGATGGAGGTTGATAAGAGGAAGGGTTTTGGGGCTATAGTGGTGCTTATATAGTGCATAAACTCTAAATATTAGGGTTTCGTCCAAACTGCATTCACCATACATACCAGCATATGCTCAACGTACGCCCAACGTACCAAGGTGTACGCCTAGCGTACACAAGTTCCACCCAAAATTACAAAAATGCCATAGAAAGCCACTTTGCATGATAATCAATTACTAAAGGGATAAAGGGTAAATACATGGAAGAACAAGATGTTATATTCAAGGTGCATAAAATAAGTAAATATGAACTTAAAACGCCATGAGGGAGGTTAAGGTTTGGTGCATGGGCTTTGAGGATGATGGATGGTGAGGGTTAAGGAAACCCTAGCCATCACATCCTTTAAATAGGGCTCAAGGCCCGAAACTTAGGGTTTTATGCCCCTTGCAGTGTCACACCACAACAATTAAATAAGCATCGCGTTGCATACACGTGGCAATACAACATCGTGGTAACCTACCCACCACGCCATGGGACGGAAAAATTCCCAATGTCTATATTAAACTCTAACGATGTATATCATGAATTCATACCAGAACTGGGTCTTACATACCACAAGTTAATGAACCTACTCAAAGACCACAAGTGCCACAAACTTTTGATTTGAATGATCTTCGTTCAGACCTGGGGGATAGGCCAAAAATTACATTTTATCAATCTAATCAAAGGATAAGATAAGGAGCGCATATTTAATTAAAGGACCTTGTCAACCAAAGGGTCATAATTTGAATCAAAGTTATTTGGTAAGAAGCTAAGTCATTTTTTTTGTGGAATGGTTTGATGAATTTCGATGGTTAGATTATATCATTAAAAACAAGAAGATATATTGTTGTGTTGCTACTTCTTTGGAGACATGGTAAGGGAACAATGTGGAAGAGATGCATTTGCAACCAAAGGCTTTGACACTTGGAGGGAAAAAAAGCATTGTGGAAACATTTGGGTAATATTCAAAATTATCACCAAAAGTGATAAAAAAAAAGTGTGATCTACTATTTAGAAAAAAACCAATCTATTAGTGAAGTCATTTCTAATCAAACAAAACTTGATTTGCTTTGAATTGTAGTGTTGAAAAAGGAAACACTTGAGAATGTTAAGACTGAAAATGTAATTACTCCGCACTGTATGACTTGTGTGGGTTGTAGCTCCTCCTCCCATCTCTCTCTCTCTCTCTCTATCTCTCTCTCTCTCTCTCTCTCTCTATATATATATATATATATATATATATATATATATCATGGTTTTAAAAAACGTTTGACGTTAGCTAGTCGGTCAACTGGGTTAATAGAGTAATCGGCTAGGCGGGGATTAATCAATGGATTAATCGGAGACCATAAATTGCTAATTTGTTGATTTTTGAAAATTTAAATATGACTATTATCATATCAAAGTCCTTAAATACCACTAATATCATAATAAACTAGGTTAATATGATTAATAGAACACTAATCATTTCTCAAATAATAGTTTCTATTGAGATAGAACTTTTTTAAAGTGTAAAATTGCATCGTTTTCTATTGCTTCATTCATTATGTAGGCATGGATTAAGCGTTAGGCATCATTTAGTCGGTCAGGCAGCGCCTAGAGACTAATCGAAGATTAATCGTGAACCGAATTGGGATTTTTATAACACTGATATATATATATATATATATATATATATATATATATATATATATATATATATATATATATATATATATTGTGTGATCGACTTCGGTAAATCGTGGGATACACACTTACCTCTTGTGGAGTTTTCCTACAACAATAGTTATCATACGAGCATCAAGGCAGCTCCATTCGAAGCACTCTACGGCCGGAAGTGCAGATCCCCTCTGTGCTGGGCTGAGGTGGGTGACACTCAGTTAGCTAAAGGACGAGTTCCTGACAACGCTCCCACTGGTCCGGAGATCATTCGAGAAATGACCGAGAAGATTGTACATATTCGTGAACGATTAAAAGCCGCTAGGGATCGACAGAAAAGCTACGCTGACAAACGTAGAAAACCCTTGGAATTCCAGCTGGGAGACCGAGTCCTTTTGAAGGTCTCGCCCTGGAAAGGCACGATACGCTTCGGAAAGCGTGGAAAGCTGAACCCAAGGTACCTAGGGCCTTTTGAGATTCTCGCTAGAATCGGCCCTGTAGCCTACAAACTCAACTTACCCCACGAGCTAAGCAACATACATCCTATCTTCCACATCTCAAACTTGAAGAAATGCCTGTCCGACGAGACTCTAGTCATTCCGCTTGACGAGATCGAGGTCAATGAGAGTCTCAACTTCGTGGAAGAGCCTGCGGAAATTATGGATCGGGAAGTAAAATGTACGAAACAAAGCCGCATCCCAATTGTGAAGGTTCGGTGGAACGCCAAGCGGGGACCAGAATTCACTTGGGAGCGCGAGGATCAAATGAAACTCATATATACCCATCTCTTCGCTTAGTAGTATTGTAATACTTATCTGTTTGAATTCTGAATTTCGGGACGAAATTCCCCTAACGGGGGGATGATGTGACAACCCAAATTTATTTCTGTTACGTAATCCCGTTTTCACTAACGGAATTCGTCGCTTTATGAAAAGTTCTGTAATATTTGGAGTCGTCAATAAATAAATATCCATTTATTTATATTCCATGTCATTACTAATTGGGATAAGTAAATATAACTAGTTAAATGTTAATCCCGTTTAACAAAATATAGTTCTATTACTTTTGAACCACTTCACCCGGGTAAAAAAAGTTTTAACCCCGTTAAACTTTAGCATCGGGTAGTCGTGTACCGGGTGCAATACCCGAGGCATATATAAAGGAAGTGAACATCACTTTGCACACTTTTACCACCCCATTCATACACTCTCTCACTACTTTCTCTCTCTAGACTCGATTGTATTTAGAACACAAGAATCATATGAATTAGGGGAAAGTAAGGAGTTTACGGCCTAAGAAGCCCCTTAGGCCGTAAACACCCCAAATCATGACCAAAGTCCCATTTTTCCTTCCTTTAAGCTTGTATACTAACTAAGGGATATACCTGGATGAGTTTGGACATCAAAACCTAAATTTTTAGAGCCTAAAAGAGGGTTTACGGCCCAAGCTTATGCTTAGGCCGTAAACACCCAATTTCCATGTTAAAATGCCCCAAAAAGTCATCTAAGGCATGCTAGAATTTAGTTATGATTTTAGGAAGTGCTTAGGACCATTTAACAATACATTTTGAGGGACAAAATGGAGTTTACGGCCCAAGCATAAGCTAGGACCGTAAACTCCCCCAAACTTAACCAAATGAAGGTTTTAAACCCCCAAATTGGTCCTAGACATTCATTAGAATTATAAGGGATTGATTTAAGGCCTTAGCATCCATTTTTGGAAGGAGAACGGGAGTTCACGGCCAAGACTTGGGTCTTACTGTTGGATTAATGTCTAAGTCCATAACTATATTTGGTAAGACTTGACCCGACCCGGCATGGTCCATTTGGGTTGCATACCATCATGCACTTGGATAGACTATAATGAGAGGAATAAGACACTTATGGTTATTAATATATTATAAGTTCTAGTATATTAATAATAAGAATAATAAGATTATTTAATTAGTATTGATCAAGAATTAATCTAGGATTAATTAAGTGATCAAAAGAAGACTAATTAAATATATGGGTTGATTGTGTAAATCATCCATACTTGTATAGTGGGCTAATGCTCCATGGATAATCAAGTTGGGATAAAACCCATAGGATGGTCCATGGATGCTCCATGGTGTATTTGTACCCATGGATCCAAGGAAATGGAAAGCCATGACAATTAAGAGTTTACCCTAATTGTGTAACTATATAAGCATCTTATTATTGAGGAAAAATCGGCCACTAGAGATAGTGAAGAAAGGGCTAGCCGATTTTGAAGAGTGTAGAATTCTCTCAAGTTATTCTAAGTGTTTTGATGATTGTGATTCCATTTGAGGTGTCACACTTGGGGCACTAGGCACTCAAGCTTCATGAAGACATTCTACACCAAAGAGGTATGTATTCTATCTTGCTATAGTTATTGTTTTGTATGTTAGATTAGGATAATACCTTGGAAGTTCTTATTTGCATGTATAATAGAGAAAACATAGATCCAAGGTATTTAGGGTTGCATGTACACTTAGGAAGTGTTAGAATGCTCAAAACCCAACAGTGGTATCAGAGCCACGGGTTGTTTTCTGTTATATTGATGCAAATATTTTATTTTCAAAGTGGAAAAAAAAAAAAGAAAAAAAAGCATGAAGTTCGTCAAATTTTAAGATAATTACTTGTTCTTGTGAAAAACTAATTATTTGTAAAATTTGAATAATTTGCTTCATGAGTTGAATTAGGTCAAAATTTAATAAAACATAAAATAATATGATTATTTTATTAGTTTTAAAAGTTTGATCTAAAGAGTTTTATTTTTTGAAACCTCCATAAGTTATGGATATGAAAAGGTTTTAAAAAAAATTGATTCAAAGTTTTTTGGAGTTACAAAATTTGGTGTTAATGTTTTAAAGGATTCCATAACTTAAGAATAAGTTATGGATCACCAAAAGTTTTTTGTGTTACCTTGTTTTATGAGTAAATTTAGATTAATGAATAAAATTATGTGATAGTTGGTTTTAATCCAAATTAATCTAAGAATTGATTCTAAAATGTGTTTTTGTAACTTGTCCTCAAGTTATATGAAAAGTCACATTTAAGAATCATAAAACTCATAAAAATTGGCAAAGGTTACAAAAATGAAGAGTCTAGTTCTAATTAAATGGTTTTATGACTCCATAACTTGTCCTCAAGTTATGGAGGACCAAGAGTCTCTTCATTTAATAAAATAAAATAAAATAAAAAAAGGTGTAACCTTAATTAATTCCATAAGTTATAAAATAAAGAAAAGTTAATTCTTTTATTAGTTTAAAGTCTTCCAGAACTTGTCCTCAAGTTATGGAACTTGAAGAGTTTTTGGATTAAAAACTACTTTAAACACATAAGTTATGGAATTAATTAGTTTTGAATAGTTTCAAAACTTGCCCTCAAGTTTTGGAATTTGTAAAGTTTTCACTTATGAATACTTTAATTCCAAGTTAGCCCTTAGAATTTTAAAAGTTAAAATTCAACCCTTATACTTTATAATATTATAAGTTAATAATATATATATGTATAAGAGTAAAGTCAGTCTTACCGCTAGTACGCCTCATTCACGAAGCCGGTCTATAAGGTGGGTATAAGGTTGTTGCCTATAAAATGGCAACTTAATGGGTGTCCACTCTCACCCACCGCTTGCTTGACTGGTGGAGGGTCGTTAGCCGAACGGGTTTGACAGGACTAGAATTCTCCCTTCATTAAAAGTATTAATGATAATACTAAGTAACTAAACTCTTAATAATACCCAATCTTAGTTACTTAGGAAAAATGTGAATAAGGTGCTAACCCATGAAATTACACTTTACACTTTGTCTAAGTCGTTAGTGGAGCGTGTGTGGTTAACCGGCACACTAACTTGGACTTAACAAGGTAGGTAAAGGGTGACTTAATATTTATCATAGTATCGATGGAGCGTGTGTGGTTAACCGGCACATCGATTGAGGGGTAATCTATTAAGGGTACCAAGTGATTTGCATGGTTACTTCACACCTTGTTTTGTGATCCTCGGCATCCCAGTCACAAAACCTGAAGGGCACACTCCAGATTGAAACATGCCTTTGAAAAGTTCAATGAATCTCAAAGATCTAGGAGTTTCAAAACCAATTAAAACCTAATAATACATTTCGTTTATCTTGGTGGAAATTGGTGAATCGTCATTCACCTACCTTCAAATATTTTATAGCTTGGATTACGGCATACCTCTTCTAAGTTATAAAATAGTTTGTTGGGTCCTAGCCTTAATATTTCATATTGGGTGTCATATTAAGGACTTTAAATCAACTATCTTGAATATCTCCCAAAAGATGTCTGTAATAGACACCTATGATCTTCCCAAATCTCTTGAAACAAGGTTTCCTAAATGAAGTAGATGTCCTTTGGAAATCATACTTCTTTCACCTCCTCCAATTATTCTCCCCAACCCACAAGTTCTTGAAAAGTTTAAGGTCACTCAAGCCCTATTGGCAAGGCAAGGTCTAGGTGTGGTCACATCTTGGAGATGTAGTCACATATTGACAAGCCGGGAGAGTTGGGTGTCAAAGTCTTGAGAAAGTTGGTGGTTCAACTACTTTCTAAGTCACATAGTGAGTTCTTTTAGAACACCTATGAAACAGACAATGACAAGACCCTTAATGATCTTATCTATTTGCTAAGATCAACTTCCTAAAACTTTATGGACATTGACAATGATGACATTGGATATCCAGTAAAGCATTCTCTTCCCAATGGAAAGGGATCGGCCATAGTCAACTCGGTTGACCAAATGGTAAAGAGAAAAGCTAAGTCTGTGATAGTCCCGTGTACCATTATCAAAGGGCCCATATGTTTATATTGCCAAAGGAAGGGGCATTGGTTACGAAGCTGCCAAATTTACCTAAGGATGTTAAAGTCAATAAGTTTGACTCTACTTCAGGTAAAGTCCACTATCTAACTCTGCTAAGTTTCTATTCTGAGATTCTTGATACATGATGTGACTGGGTCACATGGTGATGTTTAAGAATCAAAGAAAGGTGAAGAAACTTAAAGAAAGAATATGCTGAATCTGATCGCGTAGATGGATTTCTATCGCATAGTTTGAAGATCGGATTCTTGAGCAACTTCTTAGGAGTTATGAGATATTGCTTAGGAATAGATAACAACAAGTTTTCATATGGATTGTAAGGATAAGTTTTTCCGTAAAGTTTTAAAATAAAAGGAAAATTTTTGATTTTATTTATTTTAAAATATCCTTACAATGGCATTTGAGGAAAAATTGTTGCTTATATGATTCCATTAATAGCAAGAGTGGAAATATGAAATTGATTCTTTCATTTGTGGTAATGTCTAAATTTACCAAATAAGGAAAGATTCTCATCACCCAAGTTTCAATTGGACCGGAACTTGGAATCATGCAAGTTGTATAGCATGATGAATGAGAACTTTCAAGTTTTGGAAAATTATGACTAATTACTTGTTCACATGGATGTGTGAGTCAAGTGAAGGACTAAAGGATCGAGTACACAGTCTTGTGCACTGATTAAGTCCACCACAAAAGATCGATAAGATTATTCGTCATAGTTTACTAAAGGTCAGTAAATATGATTATACTTACATGCTTAAGTGTAACTCTGAGACATTGGAAAAGGTTCCAATGTAAGGCAGAGCGAATAAGAAGAATCAAGTTAGGCAGAAGGATAAAAGTTTCTCAAATCTGAAAAGATGGGAGAGTACTTTAGTATCTGTTTTGTGATCATCTTAATGATTAAGAAACCATAGCACAATTAGTTCTCTAAGGAAATCTTAGTGCATTCTTATGACTAAGAAGAGGGATCTTGAATTGTTGAAGTGGTTAAATCAAGAAGATGAGTCATACTTCATTCCAATACAAGTCTTAGAGTCATACTCCAAGATTTTCATTTGAGTGACATGTCTTAAAGAAGGTTTAAAACACTTGTCAAATGTAAGAGTAAAAGTTTTCTACTCCTGTACATTTGAAATTGGTAAGTTGTGATGTTTTGGATAAAACAAAGACCAACTTAGGCCAATTGGGTAAAGTGTTTTTCTTGATTAGAATCCGCACTATCTCTTGGATGTTTGACAAGGGAGTCTTATATGTCAAGAGGACAGTGGGAGTCTTAAAGGTCTTGAAAGTCTCAAGAAATAATCAAGAATAAAACCTGAAGTCCTTCACTAGCACACGACTTGAGGTTTATAACCTATCGTGTTGACATATTCTGTGCCCATTCCAGTTAAAGTTGGTTTTGCATTTGAGTTCTTAGAGTTCTCAATTTGTTGCACAACAACTTGGAAGCAATGGCAGGCCCTTGAGCTGCCAGGTGGCAAGAAATTAAGATTGAGTTCAGTCCATATGAGTTTGGATTTGTCATTATCCTTGTCTTGTGACTATGATTTTGACAATTCACATGGATAAGAACACATACACCAGTAAATCTAAGTGTCATAAGGTTTCTCTCCGATTCATGAAAATGATGGTGAGGAAACACTTTCACTAAGTAGATTTTATCTAGATAGCAATTGTGATATTTGCATTCTCAAAGTCGTTAGTGGAGCGCGTGTGGTTAACCGGCACACTAACCTAGACTTGTGAGAAGTGGCAAAAAGGTCTAACTATTATGATTACGGCATACCTCTTCATAATTGTTTAGACTCACAAGTGTGCTATCTAAGGGAAGGTGTATGATTTTGATACAACTTTATCAAAACAATCTAGCATCAGAAATCTGAACTTTGGTAAGAAAGTCAATGAAGTATTGATTTCTAGAAGTCCAGCTGATTTCTGAGTACATGTCAAAGCTAGTGGGAGCATAAGTGTTATGCTAATAATCATCATGTTAGTGGGAGCATGATAATTATGATAAGTATTGCAAGTTAGCAATGTTAATTATAGAAAACAAAAGTTTCAATTGGGAAAGAGTTGTTTTGCTATAATTAAGGGAGAGGAAATTATACTTTATCTCAAATCTATAAGCTTAGATCGTGAGGTTTTAATCATTTAGTCAAGGATATATATGAATTTCATGTTGGAATGGCTCAACATAAGGAAATTCTGTATATGAGTCCATTATTTGCGTTCTAAAATTCGATTATGATTACGGCATCCCTTTTCATAATCTGAATTATGAGAACTTGGCAAATTGAAATGGAAATGTTATAGCAAAAGATTGGTTTAGTCTTTATGTAAGACATCATGAATCGAGTCCCATATGCTTCGGATATAGGATCGATTACATGTGCTATATTCATCCGTTCTAAAATTTTCCAAATGCCTGGGGCATTAAGAAGGGACAAGGTTTAGAACTGGATATGACTAAAAGGATTAAACAATTGTCGAGGACAATCTAAGGTTTACCAAAGATTGGTTACTCAAGGACAATTGGAAGTATAGTGATAATTCTGGAAGGACCATATTGACATAGTCTGTAAGGAGGCAACTCTTGTTCAGAAGTGATAGTCAAAATGGAATCTGGAAATGTTTCAAAGTTAGAATTTTTCAATCTGTGTAAGATTAAAGAAACTTAATGCAAGAAGAACATTTCCAAGGAGTTGATCTCCTTTGGAATACTCTGTAATGATTGTTGCCAAGTCTTTGTGACTTTGTGCATAATCATTACAAGAGGATCAATGCATATAAGTTTAGAATCTAACAGATTTCAGTAAATGGCATGAATTTGGAATTCTTGCATTTGCAGTAAGGATTTGGGGGTGTGAAAAGAGAATCATTGAAGTTATGTTCAATTGATCTAGTTCACAAAGTAAAGATCATAGAAAAACATAGTATGCATACTTGGTGTGTGGCATGACTAGTGTTTTGAAAAAAACATAGTGTACATGCTTGGAGCATGGGACAACTATTGTTTTAAATTCAAGAATAAAGTTGATAGCTGAAACAGTGTACAATGAATAATGTGTAATCATATGGTGATAAATAAAAGGTGTTTTATTTATGTTCAAAGGGTTGATACCATATTGGATTCAATTATTATTGTGTTTCACTTTGCATGTTTTGACTTCCCGAATAAACTGGGTTATTCTTCCGGAATGACTAAGTTATTCAAATCATCCACAGTCGGTCATATTTTGGAAGTAGATATGAATTAAGACTGTCATGATGGGTTGTAGAGGTCTAAGGTGTTGGACAAGGCTACAACAATCATGAGTGCTCATAAGTTCTGAGTATTGGATTCAACCCGCGCTCATTGGAATCACTTCATGGATTTTATCACGAGTGATCATGAGACGATAATATCTTATATTCTTCAAACCTAGAGATATGAGTTGTTACTATGAGTTGATAGTACATTGATTGCACGAAACCGCATTTGGTAACTCTGTGCTATAAAACGTGCCTTTGTGTATGATTCAACAAGTAGTAGAACAAGCCATATGAGTCGAAGTTTATCCGTTCCTTTTACCTTCGGGATAAAAGTGATATCTGTGGGCCCCTCGATGACTTGATGATGACAAATGGAAGTGCTCGGCCGGGCCAGGACTGATTTGATTTGTTCAATTAGTCAGTTGTCATAAATCGGAAATCGGGAAACAACAAATGGACAGAGAGAATGATTATAATCCATGTCTCAGTCCATATGATATCTAGAATGGAGGAATATATGATCCCTTATCTAATGGACAAGTCACTGACAAAGGTCAGAGTTCATCGACAAGGTCAGAGTTCGACAGAAGCTTTTGAGAGCTACGATTGCCGGTTGGTTCCTGAAGTCATACGCAATAATAGTTTTAGACTTATCCAAGTGGGAGACTGTTGGATTAATGTCTAAGTCCATAACTATATTTGGTAAGACTTGACCCGACCCGGCATGGTCCATTTGGGTTGCATACCATCATGCACTTGGATAGACTATAATGAGAGGAATAAGACACTTATGGTTATTAATATATTATAAGTTCTAGTATATTAATAATAAGAATAATAAGATTATTTAATTAGTATTGATCAAGAATTAATCTAGGATTAATTAAGTGATCAAAAGAAGACTAATTAAATATATGGGTTGATTGTGTAAATCATCCATACTTGTATAGTGGGCTAATGCTCCATGGATAATCAAGTTGGGATAAAACCCATAGGATGGTCCATGGATGCTCCATGGTGTATTTGTACCCATGGATCCAAGGAAATGGAAAGCCATGACAATTAAGAGTTTACCCTAATTGTGTAACTATATAAGCATCTTATTATTGAGGAAAAATCGGCCACTAGAGATAGTGAAGAAAGGGCTAGCCGATTTTGAAGAGTGTAGAATTCTCTCAAGTTATTCTAAGTGTTTTGATGATTGTGATTCCATTTGAGGTGTCACACTTGGGGCACTAGGCACTCAAGCTTCATGAAGACATTCTACACCAAAGAGGTATGTATTCTATCTTGCTATAGTTATTGTTTTGTATGCTAGATTAGGATAATACCTTGGAAGTTCTTATTTGCATGTATAATAGAGAAAACATAGATCCAAGGTATTTAGGGTTGCATGTACACTTAGGAAGTGTTAGAATGCTCAAAACCCAACACTTACGGCCGTAAACTCCCAAGGAGTAGCCTGTGGGCCGTAAACTCCAAGGGAGTAAACTCTTGGACTCCCCCGTTAACCCTTCTTGGCCTTGTACAATTCCCGAGAACCACTTCTAAGCCCTAAGACCCCGAAACAATGCTAGAATACCTAAATGTTTTAATAAAAAGCATAAAATGATTAATTTCTTGTAAAACATATATTTCATATGTTATTAGGGTCTTAAAAGGTGTACAAGTCCTTATTTGGTACCAAACACTCAACTGACACTTTCACCCGATTTACCCGATTTACTCGGTTTCAGGTGAGTTCATACCCCTTAAATGAACCTTTAAAATGTTTTTATATGTTTTATGGGGGGCGGGATACAAGTCAAATATACATGTTTATGGGAATTAATCACATGTGATTCACTACTCGTAGTTCAAATCACATGTGATTTACCACTATGCCTTATAAAAGAACTTTGCGTTTTCAAAACTACTTTGGATAAATAAACTATTTTCTAAATGTTTCTTTGGATAAGATTTTTATTAAATGAGTTTTCTTCTAAAATGTAACCACACTAATATATTTATATAAGTAAGACCTGAAGGACTTATGACTGATAGCTCGCCTTATTTCCTGTTCTTGTTTGATTGTGGGCTTAGGGTAGTTGTTATCCGTCCGATTGTCGTTGATTTCTTAGTTATATATATCATGTATATTAGTGTTGGATACGAGCTTTTTCATTCCATTCGATGCCTACATTACTTAAATGTAAAGAATCATACACACTAGAATTAACTATAATAGGTATAGTTAAGGCCACTACTACTTGTTACTGCCACTACTTTACATACTATAAATAAACACTATTATAAGACGACACACTAATAAGAGAACACACTACGAGCTATATAAAAGACTACTACACTATAATACAAGAGAAATCACTAATCAGGAGATAACGCACTAACTCACTACGAGATACGCTATTCACTACATACTATGCCCAGAGTTTTCCGACAGGAAGACGACGCTACATGTATAGATCTATACAGGGCAGACACTATTACATCCCGACTGTCAACTTCAGTCCGAGCCGTGCAGGCCCAGGGATGCCACTACTTCCCTACACTGTGCATGACCGGGAAGGTCATGGGGTCCTCTATTACTCACATTATCAGTAGCATACAAGGAATACACTACATCCATACTAAAATACTAACACTAAAGTATAAGCTAATATCCCGAAGTAAATAAGAATCTATTACTAATGGGAGTTTGCACCACTATTACTGATATCAGGCATAACTTTTCTTATTACACTACCTATTGGAGACTCACTAATATACCTTTACAACAAACGGTTTTTAATGATGATAATTACATGCAACTTAAAGGTTTTCACTTACAATGTATTTCTGGAAAATATAGGATTTTCTAGAGTTTTCTACTACTTACAAATGTATACTGCAAATTTTCACACTATTTGTACTAATTCATTTTATACTAAAACTCACACTAAACTCTTATGAACTCACCAGCTTTATGCTGATACTCGTTTTCAAAATAACTTGTATCCTCAGGTCAAAGATAGACAGGTACAGGTGCAACATTTTGGAGAAGGTGGAGCTTACAAGATCCATCTCTTATTTTTGTAATACTTTTGGTGTTTGTTGAACATTACAGAACACACTTGTAATTAAAATCACTATATAAATGAAATGGTTGCATGTTTCTTGTTTTTACTATTATGCAATTGTGATGATACTGTACATGACGTCCTCCACCCCGAAACGTATTCCGCCGTTATTGGTTTTGGGGTGTGACAGTAACTTCTCTCTAACTTCCCTAAACCCCTCCCAAGTCTAGGGAACCTCCCTATCATGAGAAGAAAGCTCCGGAGTGCCTGACGGTTCCGAGAAGAAAAGCTTTCGGCTCGGGAACGATGCTCCAGCGAAGCCCGGTTTTTAATAAAACCCGTTGTAAGTGAGTTACGCCTATACTATATTTAATATAGCTTTTATTTAATTATAGTAACTTTATTAGGACCTTAAAATAATTATTTGGGCTATTATTATGAGTTATATTGAGTGTTATTTAACTCTTATATAATAGTAATAATAGCTAGACTATTAATTGGTCGCGATTAACGTTAAAACTAAACTCTAGTGGTATTAATACTAGGTTTTGGTCAAAGAAAAATTGTTTTGAGATAATGAAGTGTTGTTCAAGTACCGAGTCACCACCTAATCAAGTGAGTGCATAGTTACTTTCAGCTTACACATAGATATGAAGTATTTTATATAAATTACGTGCTATGTGTGCATATTATCTGAATACTTGCTATCTATGTTGGATGAACTTTTTATACATGTTTTCAATGATTTAAACTGTATATATGTATTTTGTATCTACAAAATGTATTGGGTAAAACATAGGTAGATGTAATAGTTGTTGTGTGACAAAATAAAATAATGAGAGGCCTCGTTATAGATGTTATTGATGATCCAGTCATTTAGCGGAGTATAGATGACGACCACGGACTATTCTAGATAGTCCAGTGGAACACTAGCAGGCTCGCAACCTGTAGGTGCTTATTTGAACTGTGTGCTCACCAGATGTACTCCATCCCCCACATGGTTGCCTTAAGGACATTTATTGTTGAGGAATCCCCTTAGCAGTAGTGTCCATCCCGATAATAGTCCTTAGACTAGGTCCCTTGTGTTAGATGTTTTAGGGACGTAAAGTGAGGATAACAGGAACGGGTAATCGGGTTTGTTTGGTTTCATAAAGTTAATAAACTTATTTATTGTGGGTTGAAAACCCTATGTGCTCACCAGGCTCCCAAGCCTGACCCACTCAGTTTCTTGTATTATAGGTAGTGGCGCATGAGCATAGATGTGATGTCTTGGGATGAGAGACTAATGGATTTTTGGCCTGTAAATATGGAATAATGTAGTAAGGCCTATATTGTATTCTTTATGCTTATGATCTGTATCGAACATGACATCCTGAGTCTTTTTAATGAAATACATTTCTACAGAAATGCTTTTGATAAATCTTTATCATATATTGTTTTGGGACAAATTCCATAACACTTTTATTTAAAATATTACTCTGATTTTTAAACAAAGCATAAACAAAAAATCAGTCTTTTCTGGCTGTGAAAATGGGGATGTCCCAAATACTCTCATAAATATATCTCTCGGGACTAGACTCAACCCTCTCTTGGCACCCTCAGAAGGGCAAAAGACCATTTTACCCCTCTTAGACTCAAAGGCCACATTGTTGACCAAAACCTAAAAGTCAACAAAAGTCAACAGTCAAACTTTGACCCGACTCGTCGAGTGGGCTTGGGGCGACTCGGCGAGTCTAAATGTGTCCACTAACTCTATAGTCTCGCTTTGCACGTCGAGTTCCTCCCCTTTCTCAACGAGTCACACCTGGCATGAATCGTTGGGCCACCCCGACTCAACTCGTCGAGTCTCAAGATTAACTCGACGAGTTCCGATTTGAACTCCAGCCTCTAATCCCCCCCTGACTCACTGAGTTATTCCCTCAACTCGGAAAGTCCACTCACTGAGTGATTCACAGGAAACCCTAACCCTACTCGCCGAGTCTGCCCTTGCACTCGGCGAGTTCACGCCATGCACAAACTCAAGTGGCCTCTTGAGGTAAGATCTGTTCCTTGAATCCATAGATCTAACCTTCCCAATCCTGATAAACATGTAAAGTTCGAAACTTGACACTCATGGGACGTCTAAGAGGCTTCACTTGATGATTTAGTCCCAAAGTAACATCCTTAGCTCAACACCTCCATATCTCAACATAAAGCAAGCTGAGATAAGCTCTATAGACCACTATGGGTCCAGATCTAGAGTATCAAAGTGAATAGGGCCATATCCTCACAATCTTCTTCCAATAAAGGTCATAAAACTCTACATCTATTGATTCCTTCCACAAAACAAATAAAAGGGCGATAATATACCTCAAAGATGAAGTCTCTTTCTCGAAATCTGTTGGGTTGCAGATTTGTTTAATATTGCGTCATTGGGCTCAGTTAATTGTTCAATTATTTTGTACTCCGGTTTGGGCCTGTCCAACCGTGAGCATGTTAGGTTTACTATATAAGAATATGCTTGCATGCATATTAAAGAGACGATCTAGAATACAAGATAGAGAATTACGACAACTTTGATTTTCTTCATCGTTCCTGTAAACCTTTTAACCCTCTACAGTTGATGTTCTTGATTGAGCTCTTCTGAGGGATGTTTTATAATCATTCGACACGTTTGATTCATTCTTGAGTTGTTTATTATTTTCGTGTTCTTGCTGTTTAATCTTTATTTTACCTGTTTGAGATCTAATCGATCTTCAAGATTAAGTTTTAATCTCATCAATTGGTATCAGAGCAGGAGGCTGTGTAATCGATACACTTCTTTTCTGTGAAAAAGGTTTCAATTAGGGTTTTCCGCAATTACTGATATTTATTGAGCCGTCATCTCATTATTGACGTATCTTGATATTTATTGTTTTGCCCTAATCTGATTTATTACAAGTATGATCTTTAAACAGGTTATTCGATCATTATGGACGAGCCGCAATCGAATCCCATCAATATTTCGAATATCATTGGATCTACCACGAAGATTCCCATCCTGTACACCCATGATTATGAAGTCTGGGCGCATCACTTTGAAGATTACGTTATAGGATCTGAGGATAATGGATACCTCATCTGGGAAGCAATTATTTCTGGACCGTTTTCTCATTCTGCAACTTCAAGGATTATTAAAACTCGAAAAGAGTATAATGATCTTCTGAAAGATGTTAAAGATATTGCGCAAGATGAAAAAGATAAATTTCAGTGCAATATCAAGGCGTTAAGATTGATCAGATTCGCACTTCAGTCCGACACTTTTAGACTGGTGAGTTCATGCACGACGGCAAAGGAGATTTGGGATAGGCTACGTGAATTGTACTCTACAGACGAGGATCTTGAACACTCTATCCAAAGCTTACTCTTGTCTGAGTTTGGAGAATTCAGGCAAGGAGCCGAAGAAAATGTGACCCAAACGTTCGATCGCTTCAATCATCTTCTCATCAAGATGATCAAACATGACATCGAAAGGAAGCTTATTGAGTAGAAGGTTACATTTTTAAATGGTCTAAGATAAGAGTGGAGAGCAGTGGTGTCTACAGTTAAAGCCCATGAGCAATTTAAATCATATTCCTTGGCGAAACTGGTGGGCATTCTCAAGTCTCAGGAGAAGATTGTGTTGCAGGAGAAGAATGTTGTCTCAAGCCTAGGTTCGCTGGCCCTCCTGTCAAAAAGTAAAGCTGTGATGGAGGACGAAGACCTCAACTTGGAGGATTATGACCTCACATCTGAAGATTATGCTATGATGGTATCTAACCCCAAGAGGTTCATCAAGAAGAGATTCTCCAACAACAAAAACCGGAACTGGCAGGGGAGTTATAGTTCAGAAAAGGTTAAAGATGAACCAAAGGTTGAGGAGTCTAAGAAGGAACCGAAGGCAGAAGGTGATTCTGGAGTAAGCTGCTACTATTGTGGGGGAAAGAACCACTATGCAAAGGATTGTGTCCTCAAAAAGATGGCTGAAAAGGATGAGGAAGCTTTGCTGCAGAAAAAGCTTGATGAGATAAGGAAGAAGAAATCTACCGCTAACCCTTCTATGAATGCTCTAATTGTGCAGGGTTCGGTTGTTGATGACGAGTTCGGAGGCGTGGAGGTTTGGTCAACTGATTCTGAAGATGATGAAGTGAGGAAGCCCTCTCATGGAAAGGCTTGTGTGGCAAAAGAGGAAAGCAGTGGAGGAAGATGCTTGATGGTGTCTGACGTATCTCAGATGAGGGGATACAACACTGATGGTGGAAGCAATGAACCGAAGGAGCAGCAGGATATGTGCTTTACAGCCAAACCGCTCAGCGTGCAGTTCAACGAGCTCGATGAACTGATCAAGAAGGTACAATCGGTTTTTGTTTCATTTAAAGTCCCACAATGCTCATATGAAAAAAAACTAAAAATTGTTAATTCAAGAATTTCTCATCTAGATAGTAGTTTAACTCAAACTCGAGTCACCAATTCTAACCTAACTGATCGATTAAGCAGGGTGTCTTCGAAGAGTGAGGAACGACGCATGTGGATCGAATTGAAGGAGTCAGAATTAGTCAAAACAAAAGATGAAAACATTTATTTACAGAGAGACAATTTAAAGTTGTTGAAACAGCGAAATGTTTTTTGTTTAATTGCCAAACGTCTTTACACTAATATTACTCAGCTTCACTTGGATTGTGAAATAGGACAAAAGATTCATCACATGATTTTGCCCTTCCTTGAGTTTAAGGAGGATGAAATTGATGCTGAAGCTTATAATTGTGAGAGTGTGATATCATCTGATGACGTCAATCCGACCTATATGTATGGACTGGACAAAATAGAATCTTTCATTAAATCCAAGGACCATAAGGACATGCTTAAAAACCTTGTGGATGAAAATGATAGACTTAAACTGAGAACCGAAACCATACAAAAATTTGACTCTTTAAACTCCAACTTGAGCTCAGAAAACATAATTGATGTTGAAAATGCATCTGAACTTAATGAGGACGACAATATGAGTGAAATTTCGGTAGAGGACACGGTTGACTGCTTAGAATTTATGAAAAGCGAACCTGAAAACCACAAGAATCTAATTTCAGAAAATTCAGTGGAGTTCGTTCGATTGTCCCAACAAAAGTCCCCGATCTTAGCAGAGAAAGTCATTGTATATCAAAAGGTTAGGACCACTCCAAATCAAGTGTACAAGGTCACAGGAGTAACCGAACGTCAAACTGCTGAACTCACAGCAATTGTAAACGAAGACAATGCTGATGGCTGCGATGAGTTTTTCTGGTCCGCTCCAATCGATAATGCTGATGAAACGGTAGGGTTATCTGAAAGGAGCTCATGGAAAAGTAAAGGTAGATACGTACCAGAACCCTTGAACAAGCCAGATAATTTTGATGTGCCAAGTACTAGTGGTACGAAAGACATTCCTCAAGAAAATGGAAGTCCGGCAAAAGAAGATACTCCATCTAGTGAAACTTCCTCAGTTCAAAGTGAACCAACCAAAGAGAAACCAAAAATGAAAGCTAACATCCATCATCAACCGAAGCAGATGAGGAATCAGAAACGTCAAAGGAATCAGAGATACAGGAAGAATCTCTCTGAAAGAAAACAGTTCTGGCAATCCCAGAATGCTTATTTCTCTCATCAAGACAAGAACCTAAAGTCTGAGAAAAATCCTATCGAATCGCAAGAGAGATACAACAACCGAAAGCAGAGGTTCGGTTCGGAGAAAAACATCAACCGAAAGCAGAGGTTCGGTTCTGAGAATAACTCCAACCGAAAGCAAAGGTTCGGTTCAGAGAACGAAACCAACCGAAAGCAAAGGTTCGGTTCAGAGAACGAAACCAACCGAAAGAAAAGGTTCGGTTCAGAGAACGAAACCAACTGAAAGCAAAGGTTCGGTTCTGAAATCAAAAGAGATCAAAACTCTAAGGTCAGTCCCACCAATGATCAAAAGCAAAAAGGCCACCTAGAGTCTCCAGCCAAGAAGTCATCTCAATCTAAGCCCTCTCAATCTCACTCATCTAATTCTTCTAATTCTTCCAATTCATCTCCATCTCGCTCTAAAGTTCATTCTGCTCATTCTCAAAAATCTCATTCGTCAGCTGAACAAAAAGGCAAACAGAAGGTTTCTACATCCAAACCAGAGTCTAAACCGAACGCACCTAATCCTAATAAAATCAAAGTTTTTACCATCAAAAAGAAAGATGAAACAACACTAATAAAACGAACATATCTTGTTGACATCTCTCTTACTATTCCTGTACCTGTGAAAGGCTCACGTGGACCCAAGAAACTTTGGGTTCCTAAATCTGCTTAATTTTTGCAGGTTATAAGTGACGAGCAGTTTGACGAAGAATGGTACATCGATAGTGGTTGCTCGCGTCACATGACAGGGAGGAAAGAAGAGCTCAGGGAATACAGGTCTCTTGCAAATGGTGGCAACGTCAAGTTTGGAAACAATCCTTCGGCACCATAAAGGGCTATGGAATGATTACCAATGGTGATTTCACTATAAGGAAGGTGGCATACGTGGAAGGACTACAACACAACCTCATCAGTGTATCTCAGCTCGTTGGAGGTACCGGTTTCAAAGTCTCATTCGACGATGAAGGTTCTGAAATTATTGAGAAGGAGACAAAGAAAGTTATTCTCAAATCTGAACGCAAAGGTGAAATGTTTCCTCTGAACCTCAAACCTATCAAAGGAAACCCAGCTATCTGCCTGTTATCAAAAGCACAATCTGACGAAAGCTGGTTGTGGCACCGAAGGCTCTCTCATCTTAACTTTAAGGACATCAACAAACTTGTCACTGGAGGTCACGTTCGAGGTCTTCCACTGCTCAAGTTCGATAGAGACCATTTGTGTGCTGCATGTGAAATGGGGAAGTAGAGTCGTCAAAGTCATCCATCTATAATAAACACTAAAGTTGTTGAACCACTTGAATTACTTCATGTTGATTTGTGTGGTCCATCATCTATCGAAAGCATTGGTGGTAGCAAGTATATACTTGTTATTGTTGATGACTTTTCGCGTTTTACATGGGTGTTCTTTCTAAAGCTTAAATCTGAAGCGACTCACAAGCTAAAGGTGTTTATCAAGCAGATTGAAGTACAGCTGAAGAAGGTCGTTCGCAACATCAGGAGCGACAATGGTCTGGAATTCAAAAATAGAGAATTTGAAGAATTCCTGGCAGAAAAGGGAATAAGTCACAACTTCTCAGCTCCCTACACACCTCAACAGAACGGAATTGTTGAAAGACGAAACCGATCTCTGTGTGAAGCTGGCCGAACCATGCTAAGTTTCGATTCCTTACCTCTTTATTTTTGGGCTGATGCTATTTCTGCTGCTTGTTTTACACAGAACAGGTCTTATCTCAACAAGCGATTCATGCTCACACCTTATGAGATTCTCAACAATAGGAAGCCCAATGTGAAATTTTTCCACGTGTTCGGCTCACGGTGTTTCATCTTTAACTCTAAAGAACACTGCAACAAGTTCGATGTCAAAGCCAACGAGGGAATCTTTCTGGGCTACTCTCTCACTTCCAAAGCATACAGAGTATTAAACAAGTGTTCGAGGAAAATCGTAGAGACTTACTACATGACTTTCGAGGATTGCTATGTCAAAAAGCTAAAGGCCAATGAAGACACTGCTGGGGACATCTTTCCTCAAACTGGCCAAGTCACATTCTCGATCGCTAATCTATTCGAGAAGTTTATGGATCTGTTTGACGAACCAGAGAAAGCTACTCTCTCAGAAGCAGGCGCAGCAGACAACAAGGTAGACCACATGAAGCAAATTGTCGAAGATGCTGCCAGGAGAATGAATGAAGGGGGATCGAATTCTGATGAACCTCCATCAAACGATGCTTCAGTCAAGGGGGAGGATCAACCGTCATCAAATCAGCCGACCTCACATGTTGAGGGGGAGCCAAGCTCTCCAACTGCTCCTGAAAATACTTCTCCAACCGAAAGTGCTTCACCATCCGAAGGTGCATCAACGCCTGAAAGCCCAGCACCACAAGAAACCTCTGAAGCTCAAGTTTCACAAAGCATTCCTGAAAGCTCACACATCGAGGGGGAGCAAGATGATATGTCATACGACTACGAAAGCTAGTCCAAGCCAGAAGAAATGATCAATGCTGAACTAGACCCAACCTTTGATCCAAACTACCCTCCCCTCACCAAATGGACCAGAGATCATCCTATTTCTCAAGTGGTTGGGGATGTCTCTGAAAAGGTTCTGACCCGATCACAACTCAAGGCAAAACAAACATCCTTATTTTCCAAAGTTGAATTTTGCATGTTTAACTCATTCGTATCAAAAGTTGAAACGAAGACAGTTAACACTGCTCTCGATCACTCCGATTGGGTTCAAGCGATGCAAGATGAACTAAACGAATTCGAGAGGAAAAAAGTCTGGCGCCTCATTCCAACTCCTCCAGATGCCTCGGTTGTTGGTCTCAAATGGGTCTTTAGGAATAAAATGGACAAGGAAGGGAACGTTATACGAAACAAAGCTCGTCTGGTAGTAAAAGGATATTGTCAGGACGAAGGGATTGATTATGAAGAGACTTTCGCTCCTGTAGCTAGGCTGGAATCTGTAAGAATATTTCTTGCTTATGCTGCCCACAAAAACTTTGAAGTTTTCCAAATGGACGTCAAATGTGCATTTCTTAATGGAGAACTCGAAGAAACAGTGTACGTGGAGCAACCTCCTGGTTTCGTGAACGAAAAGTATCCTAATCATTGCTACATTCTGGATAAAGCTGTGTATGGACTCAAACAAGCTCCGAGAGCTTGGTATGAAACGCTAACTAAATTCTTAAAGATGTCTAAATTCAAACAAGGTTCGGTTGACCCAACCTTCTTTTGCAAAAAGGAAGGTAACCACCTTATGATCGTTCAAATTTTTGTCGATGATATCATCTTTGGTTCAACGAATCCCAGCCTAACAGCTGAATTCAGAAAGCTGATGGAGACTAAATTTGAAATGAGCTCAATGGGTCCTATTAACTTTTTCCTTGGCTTAAATATTAGACACGGACCCGAAGGCATCTTTATCAATCAGGAAGCTTACACGAAGACTCTCTTAGCAAAATTTGGCATTATGGGAAATTCCAAAATCAAAGTCCCAATGGCATTCGGCACCAAACTAACTCCATCCCTGGACAAACCGGCTGTTGATATCATGCTCTATCGTCAAATGATAGGCTCACTAATGTATCTTACTGCTAGCAGGCCTGACATCATGTTTTATGTGTGTTATTGTGCTAGATTTCAGGCAAACCCACGCGAACCTCACATGCTTGCAGTGAAGAACATTTTACGATATCTCAAGCGAACCGCCTCCTTAGGTCTATGGTATCCTTCCAACTCAGGCTTCTTCGTTCAAGCCTACTCAGATGCAGACCTTGGAGGATGTGGACTCGACAGAAAAATCACCACTGGCGGCTGTCAATTCCTTGACGGGAAGTTGGTTAGCTGGCAATCAAAGAAACAAACGTGCGTGTCGTTGTCTACTGTCGAAGCTGAATACATAGCCGCTGCCTCCTGCACCTCTCAAGTGATTTGGATCCAGAGTCAACTTCGAGACTATGGACTCAATATGAAGAAGATCCCACTATATTGTGACTCTAAAAGTGCAATTAGGATCTGTCATAACCCAGTGCAACACTCCAAAACCAAACACATAGCACTAAGGTATCACTTCATCAAAGATCATGTGGAAGATGGAAACGTTGAAGTACACTTTGTTCGAACCACTGATCAACTGGCTGATGTCTTTACCAAAGCTCTTCTTGAAGCATCATTCAACAGAATTTTACAAGGGCTAGGTATGATGGAATCAGATTCAGTACCTCAAACTACCACTCAACCACAAACGTAAGAAGCGAAATTGACCGAACATTCAGGTTCGGTTACAAAATCTGACTCGCTCATCACCACAAAGGTAGTTTTCTTTGTTGTACATTTCATGTTCAAAGTTGTTTATATTATTGTCAAAAGTATTTTCTTATTGCAAGCCTAAATTCCTTGGTTTTCTAAAAATTTTCAAAACCGAAACCTACCGAAGGTTCGGGTTCGGTTTTTCAAAATTTTCTTAAACCGAAACCAACCGAACGCTCGGGTTCGGTTTTTCAAAATTTTCCAAAACCGAAACCAACCGAACGCTCGGGTTTGGTTTTTCAAAATTTTCTTAAACCGAAACCAACCGAACGCTCGGGTTCGGTTTTTCAAAATTTTCCAAAACCGAAACCAACCGAACGCTCGGGTTCGGTTTTTCAAAACTTTTCTCAACCAAAACCAACTGAACGTTCGGGTTCGGTTACCAAATTTTTCCAAAGTTTTTTTTTACTCTTTCTAAGTCTTATTTTTTTCTTGCTTAATTTTTTTATTATTTTATTCTCTTTTATTTTTTTTATATATATCAAAAACTCCAAAAATATTTTCTTATTTTATTTATGTGTTCGTTCGTTTATGGGGATATAATTGTTGGATTACTTAAGTGTCCCTAGAAGCATGCTGCTGTATGTGTCCCAAGCCTCATAAGATTCTGAATAATAGCCTTAATGACTTGGTATAAACAAACCTTGTCTTCCCAATTAGGGTATCACATTTATTCTAATCGTGAGCTACCTCACTCTCTTCTCACATGAGATAAGAGTTTTCTGCTTGATCCTTATTTTCGCAGCAGAGGTACTTTAATTTCTTACACCATCTCCATTACATTTCTCCATTACATTCGTTTCATCAACGTAACCCTTGAGACTCTCAGAAATTACCACTGAGGTTTATGGTTACACAACAACTGTGTTTATGATCTCAGTTTCGTGCCACTACGAGCTGAGTGAAACCCAAAATTCAACCCCAAATCTGAATTGACGGTGAACAATAAATTTGCTCAAGTTTTCACCAAAGAATTGACGGATGTATCTTGATGAAATCTCAAATTTTTATTTTGTGTGATTCCTATGAAATTGTTAAACACCATAACATTTCTTCCCTTGGGATCCAGTTTTTAATTTTTTTGTTGAGATTTTATATTTTCCAAGCCGATTTAAAATTAATTCCTACCTACTTGTTCAACAGACTACACCGGTCTCACAAGTACTTTGTTCACTTTCTATCTTATTTCAAGATTAGGACTGTTGAATCAAAGATAAAGCCACCTTAAGTAGCCTAATTAAAAGAAGCCTTTCAACGCTTATTAATAAGTGTTTGATCGTTATTTAACGGGAAACCACCTTTACACTTTAAGGTCTCTCTTGACTTTGAAGGAAGAGATTCGTGCCCGGGATCATTTGTTTCGTGTCATTATTGACATCACATTTATTCCTAAAAAGAGTTGCTTTATTTCTTTTCTTTTTACACTCTTAGCACGAAAATCTTTGATTTTCCAAAAATCTGGTACTAATAATTACAGGCTGTTTTATTGCATTGGTGGTTAATTATTAAGACGTGGTCAACAATCATCCACGTGGGATATTAATTCAAAAGATGCCATTTAAAAGACAAGATGAAGGGTTGCTGACTCAGGTGGGAGATAAAAAGATTGAATTTCAAACGGCGGTTAAAAAGGGACGCATGCGAATTTGAAACGCCCATTCTTTAACTGACATAATGGACGCGTGTGCGAATTTCAAGCGGTTCCTCTCTGGCACATCAAGGCGCGTGTGGAATTGAAACGGTTTCTTCTGAAACGGCGCTTGTTGGGCGGCATGTTCCTAGGAATCTGACACTCTCTCTCCTACGTGATCATCGCATGCCTTAACTGTCACGCATCTGTCATTCCGGAAAACCTTTTCGTATTTCCATAGAAGATTTGAACAAATTTTTCTCTCTCCTTACACCCACTATAAAAGGCAATCTCCACTCCCATTTACCTCTTTACTACATCCGAATTTCCAAGAGAGCAAAAATTCCCTAAAACTTTTACTGTTCATCTTCTTCTTCCTAACTTCAACAATGGCAGAATCATCCTCAGTCCATGCCACCTCACACATCCTTCCCATTCTCCCTCAACAGTGTTTGGTGATTGACCTAACCCCTCAGGCGTACGATTCCTACATGTTTCCGATCATGGAGTGCCTGAAGTATTCACAATTTGCTCCTGCACTTTCTAGGGTTGAGTTTGTGCCCATGGAGCTCCTCTCGCAGGTGTATGCGACTACTCATTACGATAAAGCAGTCGATAGGGTGTTCTTCGAGGTTTCTGATCACAAGACCTCGATTTCAAGGCAACGATTTGGTACACTGCTAGGGTTTGCTGCTGACCCTTCAAGGATTAATCCGGAGACGATTCCGATTGGGCATCTTTACAACATGTTTTACAATATGGGGTACACGGAGGTGCTCACCTCCGTCGCGAAGTTTAAAAAATCTTGCTTGCCGCCACAGTGGAACGGCATGTTCACAGTCCTCTTCAAGGGCTTATCTGAACGGAGCTCAGGATCCGATGGTTCTAGTCGACTCTTCTTGTCGATAATGTATGGTGTCTACAACGGTGTCAATCTTGACTATGGGTTTGTTCTCTGGCAACAACTCATCCAGAGCCTCTCTTCTTCTTCACGACATTCTGAGGTGTCGTATGCCCGGTTCTGGACTCTCATCACAAAGTGGGCGATGGATAAGTTCGATGTCCCCACTGCTGCCGGTGCATCGATGTCTTCGATCGGTACTTTTCATACCACGAAGATCATCGTCTCAGATGCATCCAAGTTTTCTTTCATTGGCTCCATTCCGGAGACAATGTACGGCGATGTTCCATCTGACAGCAGGATCATCAGGACTATTAAGGAGTTCAAGGCGTCTGGACCTAGGGAACTCACACAGGAAATGCTCAAATCCATCCACGATGCTGACAAGCCTGTTAATAGGGGGAAAAAGGCAGATAAAGGGAAGCAAGTGACCAAAGGGGCTAAAGGTCCTTCTCCCAGGAAGAGGAAACCAACCAAAGCTGCACAGTCCCCGCAGCCGAAGAAGCGGAAGACTCAACCGAGGCGAAAGCTCATAATCGCTTCTTCTTCGAGTGACTCAGAAGGCGAGAGTTCGGATTCGGACGGCTCTCAATGAGGCGAAACCCCCCCAAGAGGCAACACCCCACCCCGATCTCCTACCCCAGACATGGAAATCCATATCTCACCCATTCCTTCACCCACTCAAACAATCCCTACTTCCATTCCCACCATAAACCCCTTTACCACTATTCCTAAAACCTATTTCCCTATACCACCACCCATTTTCACTGATATAACTACAACAACTACTGCAAAGGTTACAACCAACGTATCTGATATGGGGGTTCATACCGATGCAACCGAACCACCACCAGTAACCGAAACTACCCATACTCAACAACCACCCGAACCTACCCCAACTCACACTCAACCTGACCCTACTCACACCACTACACCTCCAGCTTCACCATTACCCCCATCTCCTGGTCATGCCTCTGACGGAGATAACCCTTTCCTTGGAGGGGAAAGTATGACCTTCGATTCGGTCTACTAGAGTCCGTTTCAGGTCCAAAGCGACGATGATGAGGAAGCTCCAGTAACAAAGAAACATCTTAAGGAGCTGCATGAGAAGGTTGACCTGCTTATTGCTTCATCCTCTAACTCACAATCCTCTCTCTCTGAAGCCGCTCTTCAGAAGATCGTTGATGCCTTTTCCAGGGCTCAACATGATTCTGTTGCTTCTGCCACTGCAGCTATTGACGCTTCGACAAAAGCTTGTGAGGCGGCGACCGAAAAAGTCGATAAACTATTCTCCGACGCCTCTGCCTTATTACAATCTCTACAGGAGAGTGCTGTTGCAACCAAGACAACGCTGGAACCGATTGTTCAACAATTGGCCACGTTCGTCTCAACGGAGTTGAAGTCGTTCGCTACCCTTCGCCAATCAATTAGTGACGACAACTCGGCCCTTCGTGCCTCCATTGACGAGCGCCTCTCTAAACTCCAAGAGGATCTCGCTGCAGAAAACTCGTTGATGGACGCTCTTGCAAACAAAACCACCGCCCTCAAGGTCAAGAGCGCTCAACTTTCTCACTCTCAGCAACAAATTGAAGCTCTTCGATCCGATCGGGAGGTTATCAAAACATGTGTTTCGGATGTACACTCCGCAATATCTAACATCCTTGAAGCGCACGATCCCATTCTGAACCATTCGGTGAGGCGAACCCTTGCTGAAAAACTTGCTCCTACCCTGGACCTCCTCAGCAAAATAGAAGGGCTACCTAGTTTCGTGTCCACTCCGAAACAAGGGGGAGCAGTGAAGTCCGGATCGAAACCACCTCCTTCCTCAAAAGCTGCTCACACAACAGAACCTCCTCCTACTGGTCAAACTTCGGGTTCAGGTGTGAAGGATAAAGGAAAGAAGATAGCTGAGGAAGAAGATGAAGATGATAAAGAAACTATTGCTAACTTGCTGAAACGCAAAGATAGTCGCAATGTTGATAATGACGACATTCGTGTGGCGCGAGAAGCTGAAGAAGCCGAACGCAAGAAGAAAGAAGCCCACGATCTCCTCAAGAGCAGGAAGACTTTTTTCCCTGCTTGGACTCGAGAGAGAATGATTAAGGAGGCTATCGATACTCCGAGCATCCTTTGGCTCGAACCAGTGATCTCCTTCGACTGCTACAACACTGTCGACTCGCAGTTCGACATGCCCTTAACCTGAAAGGCGTTTATCTTCCATGCCCTCTCCAACATTTTTGAAGTCCCTCATCCTAATCCTGAGGTTGATCGGGAGTTAATTGATTTCTATCTGAAGGCTGCTCAACCACAGTACCAAACATGGAGTGCTCAGAAGATCGTTAATGTTTGGGTTTTGAAGCCTTATTCTGAGGGGAGATTCATCAACGTTCGGTTCAGGGTGATTCGAGGGTCTGCAAGAACCGAACATCTTATATCCTTAGCAGATCTACCGAACCTCAACCCCCATGACTGGATTGTTCTGCATAACATCCTCTTAACGAATGAAGCTGAATATGGTCCGATTATAGACCATCTCAAAAGGATGTTAGTAGGCTATATCATGGAGGTCGCCTTGATGGATCAGGAGGTAGCCACTGTCTTCAAGAAGAAACCGAAGATATCTCCTGTTGGCTCAACCAGTGATCTGAACCAGATGAAGATGGGCAAGATTGACCCGAGGCGTAATTCGGTCATGTTCACTAGAGCAGAAGGACAGAAATGTCTCTTTGCCTTAGCGGATAAACATCTTTATACCACTGCTTGTCTAGAGCATGTGCTAGAGATCATCCATCGGTGTAAAGAGAATGCAGCGGATGATATCAAATACTTCAACGATATGATTCAATGGTACATCAGATTCAGACAAACGATACTTGCTCTTATCTCTCGTCTGTTTCAGACTGTAAAAAAGAAGGTACCTGCCGCTGCTGCATGCATATTAAAGAGACGATCTAGAATACAAGATAGAGAATTACGACAGCTTTGATTTTCTTCATCGTTCCTGTAAACCTTTTAACCCTCTACAGTTGATGTTCTTGATCGAGCTCTTCTGAGGGTTGTTTTATAATCATTCGACACGTTTGATTCATTCTTGAGTTGTTTATTATTTTCGTGTTCTTGCTGTTTAATCTTTATTTTACCTGTTTGAGATCTAATCGATCTTCAAGATTAAGTTTTAATCTCATCAAAATCCATAGATGCACAACCTCCTTGGTCTCCTCTAGGTTGGAAACACCTCCTTCTTGCAAGATACAACCACAAAGATCAAGAAATGGCTCCTATCCTCTCACAAACGCTCTAGCTCCTTTATGGTTTCACTCTGGGGTTTGGTAGCCGCAAATGACGGCCCTAAGGGCCTTTAAATAGGTCCAAAACCTAGGAAATTAGGGTTTCATTAAACAGAATGGACTCACCGAGTGCACCTCATGAACTCGCCGAGTCCAACCATGAACCCGGATGAGAATCCGCAACCCTACTCGGCGAGTATAAGCACCAACTCGCCGAGTCCCCTCACAACCTCCAAAAATAAAAGGATAAATAATATACCTGGGAATCCAGATGTTACAATTCTCCCCCACTAGAATCAGACTTCGCCCTCAAAGTCTTACTCTACAAACAACTCGGGATGTTGCTCCCGCATCTCTCGCTCCGGCTCCTAAGTCAACTCTAACCCTTTCCAATACTGCCACTGGACCTGCACCAGAGGCACCTCCTTGTTCCTCAGATCCTTGATTTTCCGATCCCTGATCGCCACCGGTCTCTCAACATAGTTCAAGCTCGCATCCACCTGAATATCCTCTAATGGCACCACTGCCGACTCGTCGGCTATACACTTTCTCAGCTGCGACACGTGGAAGGTGTCTTGAATCTGACCCAACTCCGCAGGTAGCTCCAACCGGTAGGCTACCTTTCCTACCCTCGCGATCACCCTGAAAGGACTAATGTATCAGGGCCCCAGCTTGCCCCTCTTCCTAAATCGGATCATTCCTTTCCAAGGAGAGACCTTTAGGAGCACGAAGTCGCCGACCTGAAATTCGAGCTCGGTCCGGTGCCTGTCCGCATAGCTCTTCTGGAGACTCTAAGCGGTCAACAACCTCTGTCTGACCTGCTGTATTTGATCTATCGTTTGAAGCACGATCTCTGTACTACCTATCACACGTTGCCCTACCTCTCCCCAACAAATGGGGGTCCGACACCTCCTCCCATACAACAGCTCAAAGGGTGGCATACCAATACTTGAATGATGGCTCTTGTTGTAGGAAAACTCTGCCAAGGGCAAGTACGTGTGCCAACTCCTGCCGAAATCCAACACACATGCTCGGAGCATGTCCCCGAGCGTCTGAATCGTCCGCTCACTCTGCCCATCATTCTGTGGGTGGTATGCGGTACTAAAATGCAGACTCGTACCCAATTCCTCATGAAATTTCTACCAAAATTTGGAAGTGAAACAGGCATCTCGATCTGAGACAACCGAGATCGGCACCCCATGTCGCGATACCACCTCCCTCACATATCTCTGCCAACCTCTCAGTGGAAGAGCTCTCACTGATAGCAAGGAAATGATCGCTCTTCGTCAACCTGTCCACAATCACCCAAATTGCATCGAGACCTCTCGCAGTCCTCGACAATTTGGTGATGAAATCCATGGTAATCTTTTCCCATTTCCACTCGGGAATCTCTAACGGCTGCAGCTTACCATGTGGGCGCTGGTGCTCGGCCTTAACCCTGCGACAGGTCAGGCATCTCTCTACAAACCATGCGACATCCCTCTTCATACAGGGCCACCAATACTCCCTCTTCAGGTCCAAATACATCTTGGTGGCCCCAGGATGGATCGAGAACTTCGATCGATGAGCCTCTTCCATCAAAATGGTACGCGTCCCGCCCACAAACAGTACCCATATCTGATCCTGAAATGTCGTGGGTGGGATACCTCGACTCATGAGGCTTCAGCTGCCTCAATGTATAGGCTATCACATGCCCCCTCTGCATAAGAACTGCTCGCAACCTGGATATCGATGCATCACAGTACACCACAAAATCCTCCATCCCTACCGGGAGTGCTAGCATTGGGGCTTCGTGATGTGCACAAAAGTACCCATTAATTTTAATATTAATAACCTAACTATCTTAAACTAACTATGCACTTATAGGCAGTGTACCTAATCAGATTACAATATAGCTTGGGTAAGTCGGGTGTCGATCACAAGGAACGGTGTTACTAATTAATCTACTTACTACTAAATTAACCTAATTATTAATAAGTTTAAAAGGGGTTTTATCTGATTTTACAAGATCAGATGAACTTAAATCAAATTCAATAAGTAAAAACACACTCTTGTTTAGTTTGAATCCACTTCTTCCTTATGGCTAGCTAATGATTACGGATGATTAACTTGGTTTTTAGTTGTATTAGTAATTTAGTTGTAACTTTACCAATAATTAACTAATTCATGTCAAACCATGTATGTTCCCACATAATTAAACACAGAACTAATTATGAATGTAAATATGCTATGTAAGATTTGTTATATAAACGCAATTATAGTCACATTACACGTTCTCTAGCATGGATAAGCTTATTTACTCTAATTACTAACTAAGATTGGTCAATCCTAGCTCTAACAATTCAATGCTCACTAAATTATTAGGTAAACAAGTTCATGCAGTTAATGGTCACTAAGCTACACAGAACATGCAATCAAGCAATTAGAAAAAACAAACTTAAGCATGCTAGGTAATACCAATCAAACACAAGCAATTTTTACCAACTAAACTTAATCCATAAACATTGAGCTATACAAAAGTTAGAAGCTTCATCTAGCTAAACAAGAGTAGCTAGATTCAGCTGCTCATCATAGCAACTAATAAACCAACACAAATTAAAGTAATAGAAAACATGTTCTTAATTAACTAAAATATAGACCTTTACTCTTTTTGGTGTTGAAAACCTTTTTCCAGAACCTTTCTTTCGCTCCAAATTGCCTTCTGGAACTCCTTCCTTCAGCCAAAAGTTCTCCCTCTCGTAATGATCAGGAACACTTAAATAGACTCCAAAATCCCGCGCCACGTCGTGGCTATCCAGGCCACGTCGTGGGCTCCAAGTTATCCGTACCGGGAAAGGATTCCTCCGAATCGCGATCTTTATCTTCTAGAATCCTCATGCCACGTCGTGGCCGACTTTGCGACGTCGTGGGTTTAGTAACTTTCGTGGATTTATTCATTTCTTGTCTTCCAAGTCTCCCATGTTCTTCATAGTGTAACTTTTGGTCCCTCTCTTCAAAAATCCTTTTAATTGACTGAAAATAACAATTTAAAGTCATAAGTACCATTATTCTAAACATATTATCAACTTATTAATAAAAATATACTTAAATATTGCCTAAAAATAGGTATAAATATGGCAATATTAAAATACCCCACACTTAGGCTATGCTTGCCCTCAAGCAAATTTAAACTTAACCCTTAATTACTAACACCACAAAGAACAATCCGACTCCAGCTCAGCCATTATGCCAAGACCTCAACGCATGCATTTGTGTCTAAAATTTTCCTAAAGTACCCCCATACTTTAAATACTCACAATCTTCATAAACACTCGCCCACTTTTTCCGAACAATGCTCATTTTATGCAACCCTTCGAATCCATCCTCAGAAAACCTCCTTATCCTCAAGGTATTTTTAGTTGAGCAACCTAAGCATACATAATCTAGAATTACAATCTATGATACCACTATGGAGCTCTTTTGGAATTCTTCACTTCTTTGACATTTGATCTTTGATTTATTTGAATTCACCACCTTTGTTGTTTGATTTTTGGTATCTTCAACTTTTTGCATTTCTTGGAATTTTGATCTTTTGATCTTCACTTTATTTGCTCCAAAATTCTTCAAACTTTTTCTCGTAATTCTCTCTTTTTACATGTACCTCACTTTTTTCACTCAAAACCTACATGCTTAAGCAGAGGCGCTCAACCTCAACCTTTATTGGTTAATGATAATCATTTTCCTGGATACATTTCAGGTTTAGGCTGCTAAACATATTGCATCCCTCAAACCAAGCGGGGTTATGTTTTTGTTCCATGATTTCACTAAAATAAGGGAGGCCACAAATGCACTATAACGTGTATTGGCTCAACTAAACATTTCAACTTTCATCGGATCATCCCACATAACACTAGCAGTTACAGTTCAAATTATTATTACTAGATTCAATTATTAAAAATTTCAATTTTCAATTTTTCAATTTTTACTATCAAATTCTATGATTATCTAGCAATTTACTTTTTCTACCCCTACCCCACACTTATTTCATACAATGCCCTCATTGTATGCATAAAAATAAATCAAAATTAAAGAAAAGGGAGAAAAAGGAACAGACTCCCTTGGGATAGTGGCGTGAACTTCTCCAAAAGTGTTGAAAACGTGCATCCTGAATATGGACCTTCAAAAATAAAAAAACTCGGTGTAGAACTGGATGAATATGTAAATAAACCACGAACATGACTCGAAACTTCAATTCTTCAAAGTGGATGCTAGTAAGTAGAAATGTGGGAAAGGATACACGTCGGGGCAAAGAGCACCACGTCGTGATATAAGATGAAAACGCGAATAGCAGGCTGCTTTTATTTCTTCAAATTGCATGAGCGCCACGACGTGGCGTAAGGAGCACACGTCGTGGAAACTAGACATCACAAAAATGCCTTATTGCTTCATGCACCCTAGCAGCTTGACCAATGTCTAAATGGTTTAAGATGCTTCTATGTAAATATACTTCCCAGCTGTAACCTATCTCCTACTAACGTACCCCACACTTATCTTGAATTATGGGTTCCAACTCACGACTCTAAGCTTCCTTGACTTGACTAGACAAACATTACTCTAGAGTTAACCTTATATGCTCCTTAGAATTCCAATGCTAATCTGAAATGGAACAACCCAAAAGAAAGAGTAACATCATAGTTCAAGAAAGTTTTACATTACAAACCAAATTCAAATATAAAAGAAAACACTACTCAAAACAAAACAAAATTGAAAGAAAGTCAATCATCATCTCCTTGGTCCTGCGCTCCACTTGGTCCTGCCCCGTCATTTTGTGGACGACAAAGATCCTCCCATGTTGGAAAATACGGATATTGTGGTGGCATAGAAGGCGGTCGGGTCATTCCCAAATGTGAATAAATGTGACATCCCCAAATTTTACGGCCAGAAAAGACCGACTTTGTTTATGCTTTATAAAAATCAGAGTACTTCTTTAATAAAAGTGTTGCGGAATTTGTCCCCAGAAAAACATGATAAATACGTTATTAAAACATTTTCGAAGAAACGTATTTTATTCATTTTAAAACGTTTGGGATGTCATCGTCAATACAGGAACATAAGCATAAACAAAACTTACATTCATTTACACTAATGATTTACATCTCCTTTATTATCTCAGTGAATTATGTCTTCGTATTGATACCTGTGATACAAAGAAAACCGAGCGGGTCAGGCTTAGGAGCCTGGTGAGCATATAGGCTTTTCAACCCATAATAATACATTTATCATATTCAATTATCAACAATCAACCCAAATACCCATCCCCATTATCTTCTTTAAGGTTTTACCCTAAGAATTGATTATACTTTCTTCATTTATTCCTAAGGGTTTACCTGAGGAACTGGCACACAGTCCATTTGCTACCACGGTTCATACAATTGGCACTACGTCTCATACTCACCAGGGCTTACACAATAGGCACTACGTCTCATAGTCACCTGGGTTCATACAATTGGCACTACGTCTCATAGTCACCAGGGCTCACACAATAGGCACTACGTCTCATAGTCACCTGGGTTCATACAATAGGCACTACATCTCATAGTCACCACGGTTTGCACAATAGGCACATCATCACCAAAGTTTATCAAATAGGCACAAAGTCGCATCGTCACCAACTATTCCATCTACCCATGTTCTGCCCAACATTTTTGTAGATATAAATACAAACACAATTTGAATCATTTAACACCCGTATAAAAACATCAATTCCAAATCCATCTCAAATAGATATATAACACCTAGCACGTATTTCATAGCTAATACTTTATATTTATGTATTAGAAGAAAGTGCAATGCACACACGCATGTAAACAACAATATATATGTATACACATAACACGTATTTTATAAAATACTTCATATTTATGTGTAAGATGAAAGTGACTATACACTCACTTGCTCAGAAGATGATCCGACAGCACTACGGCTTGCAGATGTAGCGCCTCTCCGCAGATCTGGAAGATCTTCACAAAAACCGGGCTCCTCGCGGGCAGGGCTTCAGCTCGGGAATCACGCTCTTCGGGATTCTCGGGGCTTCGGATCTCGCTTCGGGGCTCGGGAATAATACCGGGGCTTCGGGGTATAAATGGTACGCAAATCGAGGCAAAAGATGAGAGAAGATGAAGAATTTGTAAAAGAAAAGAAGCTGGCCTCGCATCCCCTTTTATAGTTGCTGACCCTCGCACGTACGCGGGGCGTAACTTCGGGGTACGCGGGGCGTACTCCTCGGAGGTCGTCAGCGCTTACGTCATCGGCCCTCATACGTCATTGCATACGACTCACGACTCCGTAGAACTCGAGTTCCCTACGCTGTACGCGGGGCGTACAGCAGTACGCGGTGCGTACTTCGGATGGACCGATTGATCTTCCTTCGGATAATATCGTATGTTAATTAAAAATAAATATTAAATATTTATTAAACTTCAAAAATTCATATCTCCTTCATAAGAACTCTGTTTTCGACGTTCTTTATATCCACGCGAAGGTGAGACTACGCTCTAGAACTTTCATTTAGACTCCGTCGGCTAATTTTGACTTTTATTTTTATTAATTATTTTTAGGAGGTCGGGACAGAAAATTTCGTTATAAATTCATAACTTCTTCGTCCGACGTCCATTCTCTCCTAACTTTTCATCGTTTCGCTACTAACAACGAGATCTTCGATTCTCATTTAGATTGTTTCGGCTAAAAACCGCTCGATATTAAATCGAGTATTCGGGCTGCATACTGCCACGTCGAAACTTCAGAAAATCATAACTTCTTCATACGAAGTCAGATTTGGGCGTTCCTTTTATGCATGCTCTCGGTTTAACGAAATCTACGACTTTCGTTTAGATCGCTAAGGCTAAATATCACTCTAACTTAAATTCATATTTTACGTCACTCGGCGTCGTGCCGGTTCTGTCGCGAAACTTCGACAGGTCATAACTTCTTCGTTATAACTCAGATTTTGGCGTTCTTTATATGTACGGAATCCTTGTAACATATACTATAACCTAGTTAAGATTATTCATTCTAAATAATCTTTTATCAGAAACTCATTTTTTTGACGCTTATCGTCTTTAAATTGACTAGCCCTGATCTACGGGCGTTACAATTATCTCCCCCCTTAGGATGATTACGTCCCAGAATCATCAACGAAATAGGGCTTGCATAATGATTCCACACGTTATCCTTCCATCCTAAGTAATCACTGTGATGCTCAATCTTACACCTGCTCTTCGTACTATGTTGGCTTTCAATCGTAACCTTTGAGTTACAAAATAGGTCCTTATTGAGGACTCCTTTTTCTTCTCAGGATAAATACTTTCCTTTATCTGTTGTAATAGACCGATGGGTCGTGCTCTACTGACCTCTCATCGCATGATGTAATGCTTAGACTTTGGTCTCTTAGAGTTAAATTCCAAAATGGAATATACCTTCCTTCATATTCTAATGTGATATAATCACATTTCAGCACGTAGCATTTTTGCCTACAAACTTCTTTTAACAACGAGAGCGACACTATCAATCGCATTAACTTCAACCTTCTGACTTAAGTCAGATGTTACATCTAACTTGGTCCTCTAGACCACGTAACATACTCCTCGTAGTCGAACTCAAATTTAAATATGACCACTAGGGTCGGAACAAGAACCATCTTACTAGTCATTACCGAAACAATGGTAATGACATACCCGAATAAAATCAATCACCAGCTTCTTGGTAACCTTGTGACTTTCCCTGATCCAAGTGCGAGTCCTGTGCTTCCGGTAGTATATGCATCTACTACCTTTCACACCTACTCATACTCGTCCCAAGTATTGTCTCTCAGTCGAACCAAGTCACTATACAAAAAATCACACAATCATTTAACACATCAGGTACTAAAATCATAAATATCACATAAATATCAAAACCAGGGTTTACAATATAACTTGAAATGATTACACAAAAGCTCAAGTTCACCCTATACTATGCCTTTAATTGGCTATATCATAAGTTGATCCTTGGATATAACTTCCTCATTCTTGATTCGCTTCGTCGAGGATCATGTGGAATGCCTTTGGCTGTGGTGGTGCGTTTTTCTTTGGGCAGTCTCTAGAAATATGCCCTTCCTCGTTACATCCGTAGCACACCCTTTTGTTGGATGCACACTTGTTAGCGTAATGCCCCGTCTTCCCACATTTGTAGCAAGTCATATCCTCGCTACACTTCCCGAAGTGTTTCTTTTTGCACTTCTCGCACCACTTAGCTTCATCTCTTCCTCCAGATTTCGGGAATTTCGTTTCTTTGTTGATTATTGAAGATCCTTCATGTTTCCTTTTCTCTCCAACTTCAGCTCTCTCCAGACCCTTTTCTTTTATTTGGGTTTCAACATTTTTGGCTGCCCAGATGGCGGCTTTCAAAGTGGTTGCTTGCTTGACTATCGGACCAAAGTCCGCTGGTAATCCATTGGCAAACTTGTTGACCTTGGAAAGTTCTGTTGGAACTAGGTATGGAATGAGCTTCATCTTTTCCGTAAAGCTTGTGGCATATTCAGTGATGCTCAATTTTCCCTTCTTCAGATTCTGGAACTCATTGTTGATTTCCAGGAGATCCTGCTCAGAGCAGTATTGCATTTTCAATTGTACCACGAACTCCTCCCAAGACATCTTGCTAGCTTCCCCCTTGGGCATCGAAACGGCCAGTAACTTCCACCAGCTCAGTACCCCAGATTTTAATAGAGGAATTGCAAGAGCGGTCTTCTGCCTGTTGCTGCATTCGCAACTTTCAAACATAGTCTCCATCTCGGAAATCCAGTCCATGACTTGCACTGGCGTCGGGCTCCCAGACAGACACGGTGGTTTGGATGCCATGAAATCCTTATACTTGCACCCACGACCATCATTTCCTCCATACTGGTTATTGCGTCTAACCACTGGTGGGTTGTCTTGACCAATAATCCCACTAAAGTTTTCTCCTTCAGACTGCCCTCCATTCTCCTCGGGCTCTTCCGCTTGAATTGACGGTTCTTCACGATTCTGCCTAAGCAGGCGTCTTGTTTCTTCCATCTGACGGTCCAACATCATTTGACTCAACATTTGTACACCAGCCATTGTTATCGGCTCAGGTGCATCAGCTACGACAGGTACTTGTTGAATTACAGGCGGTTGATTCCTGTTTTCATCAGCATTTCCAACTCCGCTTCTTGTTCTCACCATTTTTTATCTACACACCGAATAATTTCGCCTTATTACTCCAAACGATTACATGCTAGTTCTAATATCGTATACATACGCTTAGAATCCTAAACACATAAACCTTCAGATCCGCTCGGCAACAAACCGTAGATCCGAACAAATAATATCATATATGGCAACATATAACATTTAGCACATAAAAGCATTTTAGGCAACTTTCCTAAAATAAACTAGTGTTCGTGTCTAAAATTTATCAGACACACATCTCACAATCTCCATTTAGCATACTAAGTTTAAGTCTAGAAATCCTACAATTTCCTAGTTCGCTTAAACTAATGCTCTGATACCAACTGTGACATCCCCAAATTTTACGGCCAGAAAAGACCGACTTTGTTTATGCTTTATAAAAATCAGAGTACTTCTTTAATAAAAGTGTTGCGGAATTTGTCCCCAGAAAAACATGATAAATACGTTATTAAAACATTTTCAAAGAAACGTATTTTATTCATTTTAAAACGTTTGGGATGTCATCGTCAATACAGGAACATAAGCATAAACAGAACTTACATTCATTTACACTAATGATTTACATCTCCTTTATTCTCTCAGTGAATTATGTCTTCGTATTGATACCTGTGATACAAAGAAAACTGAGCGGGTCAGGCTTAAGAGCCTGGTGAGCATATAGGATTTTCAACCCTTAATAATACATTTATCATATTCAATTATCAACAATCAACCCAAATACCCATCCCCATTATCTTCTTTAAGGTTTTACCCTAAGAATCGATTATACTTTCTTCATTTATTCCTAAGGGTTTACCTGAGGAACTGGCACACAGTCCATTTGCTACCACGGTTCATACAATTGGCACTACGTCTCATACTCACCAGGGCTTACACAATAGGCACTACGTCTCATAGTCACCTGGGTTCATACAATTGGCACTACGTCTCATAGTCACCAGGGCTCACACAATAGGCACTACGTCTCATAGTCACCTGGGTTCATACAATAGGCACTACATCTCATAGTCACCACGGTTTGCACAATAGGCACATCATCACCAAAGTTTATCAAATAGGCACAAAGTCGCATCGTCACCAACTATTCCATCTACCCATGTTCTGCCCAACATTTTTGTAGATATAAATACAAACACAATTTGAATCATTTAACACCCATATAAAAACATCAATTCCAAATCCATCTCAAATAGATATATAACACCTAGCACGTATTTCATAGCTAATACTTTATATTTATGTATTAGAAGAAAGTGCTATGCACACACGCATGTAAACAACAATATATATGTATACACATAACACGTATTTTATAAAATACTTCATATTTATGTGTAAGATGAAAGTGACTATACACTCACTTGCTCAGAAGATGATCCGACAGCACTACGGCTTGCAGATGTAGCGCCTCTCCGCAGATCTGGAAGATCTTCACAAAAACCGGGCTCCTCGCGGGCAGGGCTTCGGCTCGGGAATAACGCTCTTCGGGATTCTCGGGGCTTCGGATCTCGCTTCGGGGCTCGGGAATAATACCGGGGCTTTGGGGTATAAATGGTACGCAAATCGAGGCAAAAGATGAGAGAAGATGAAGAATTTGTAAAAGAAAAGAAGCTGGCCTCGCATCCCCTTTTATAGTTGCTGACCCTCGCACGTACGCGGGGCGTAACTTCGGGGTACGCGGGGCGTACTCCTCGGAGGTCGTCAGCGCTTACGTCATCGGCCCTCATACGTCATTGCATACGACTCACGACTCCGTAGAACTCGAGTTCCCTACGCTGTACGCGGGGCGTACAGCAGTACGCGGTGCGTACTTCGGATGGACCGACTGATCTTCCTTCGGATAATATCGTATGTTAATTAAAAATAAAAATTAAATATTTATTAAACTTCAAAAATTCATATCTCCTTCATACGAACTCTATTTTCGACGTTCTTTATATCCACGCGAAGGTGAGACTACGCTCTACAACTTTCATTTAGACTCCGTCGGCTAATTTTGACTTTTATTTTTATTAATTATTTTTAGGAGGTCGGGACAGAAAATTTCGTTATAAATTCATAACTTCTTCGTCCGACGTCCATTCTCTCCTAACTTTTCATCGTTTCGCTACTAACAACGAGATCTTCGATTCTCATTTAGATTGTTTCGGCTAAAACCGCTCGATATTAAATCGAGTATTCGGGCTGCATACTGCCACGTCGAAACTTCAGAAAATCATAACTTCTTCATACGAAGTCAGATTTGGGCGTTCCTTTTATGCATGCTCTCGGTTTAACGAAATCTACGACTTTCGTTTAGATTGCTAAGGCTAAATATCGCTCTAACTTAAATTCATATTTTACGTCACTCGGCGTCGTGCCGGTTCTGTTGCGAAACTTCGACAGGTCATAACTTCTTCGTTATAACTCAGATTTTGGCGTTCTTTATATGTACGGAATCCTTGTAACATATACTATAACCTAGTTAAGATTATTCATTCTAAATAATCTTTTATCAGAAACTCATTTTTTTGACGCTTATCGTCTTTAAATTGACTAGCCCTGATCTACGGGCATTACAATTATCTCCCCCTTAGGATGATTACGTCCTAGAATCATCAACGAAATAGGGCTTGCATAATGATTCCACACGTTATCCTTCCATCCTAAGTAATCACCGTGATGCTCAATCTTACACCTGCTCTTCGTACTATGTTGGCTTTCAATCGTAACCTTTGAGTTACAAAATAGGTCCTTATTGAGGACTCCTTTTTCTTCTCAGGATAAATACTTTCCTTTATCTGTTGTAATAGACCGATGGGTCGTGCTCTACTGACCTCTCATCGCATGATGTAATGCTTAGACTTTGGTCTCTTAGAGTTAAATTCCAAAATGGAATATACCTTCCTTCATATTCTAATGTGATATAATCACATTTCAGCACGTAGCATTTCTGCCTACAAACTTCTTTTAACAACGAGAGCGACACTATCAATCGCATTAACTTCAACCTTCTGACTTAAGTCAGATGTTACATCTAACTTGGTCCTCTAGACCACGTAACATACTCCTCGTAGCCGAACTCAAATTTAAATATGACCACTAGGGTCGGAACAAGAACCATCTTACTAGTCATTACCGAAACAATGGTAATGACATACCCGAATAAAATCAATCACCAGCTTCTTGGTAACCTTGTGACTTTCCCTGATCCAAGTGCGAGTCCTGTGCTTCCGGTAGTATATGCATCTACTACCTTTCACACCTACTCATACTCGTCCCAAGTATTGTCTCTCAGTCGAACCAAGTCACTATACAAAAAATCACACAATCATTTAACACATCAGGTACTAAAACCATAAATATCACATAAATATCAAAACCAGGGTTTACAATATAACTTGAAATGATTACACAAAAGCTCAAGTTCACCCTATACTATGCCTTTAATTGGCTATATCATAAGTTGATCCTTGGATATAAATTCCTCATTCTTGATTCGCTTCGTCGAGGATCATGTGGAATGCCTTTGGCTGTGGTGGTGCGTTTTTCTTTAGGCAGTCTCTAGAAATATTCCCTTCCTCGTTACATCCGTAGCACACCCTTTTGTTGGATGCACACTTGTTAGCGTAATGCCCCGTCTTCCCACATTTGTAGCAAGTCATATCCTCGCTACACTTCCCGAAGTGTTTCTTTTTACACTTCTCGCACCACTTAGCTTCATCTCTTCCTCCAGATTTCGGGAATTTCGTTTCTTTGTTGATTATTGAAGATCCTTCATGTTTCCTTTTCTCTCCAACTTCAGCTCTCTCCAGACCCTTTTCTTTTATTTGGGTTTCAACATTTTTGGCTGCCCAGATGGCGGCTTTCAAAGTGGTTGCTTGCTTGACTATCGGACCAAAGTCCGCTGGTAATCCATTGGCAAACTTGTTGACCTTGGAAAGTTCTGTTGGAACTAGGTATGGAATGAGCTTCATCTTTTCCGTAAAGCTTGTGGCATATTCAGTGATGCTCAATTTTCCCTTCTTCAGATTCTGGAACTCATTGTTGATTTCCAGGAGATCCTGCTCAGAGCAGTATTGCATTTTCAATTGTACCACGAACTCCTCCCAAGACATCTTGCTAGCTTCCTCCTTGGGCATCGAAACGGCCAGTAACTTCCACCAGCTCAGTACCCCAGATTTTAATAGAGGAATTGCAAGAGCGGTCTTCTGCCTGTTGCTGCATTCGCAACTTTCAAACATAGTCTCCATCTCGGAAATCCAGTCCATGACTTGCACTGGCGTCGGGCTCCCAGACAGACACGGTGGTTTGGATGCCATGAAATCCTTATACTTGCACCCACGACCATCATTTCCTCCATACTGGTTATTGCGTCTAACCACTGGTGGGTTGTCTTGACCAATAATCCCACTAAAGTTTTCTCCTTCAGACTGCCCTCCATTCTCCTCGGGCTCTTCCGCTTGAATTGACGGTTCTTCACGATTCTGCCTAAGCAGGCGTCTTGTTTCTTCCATCTGACGGTCCAACATCATTTGAATCATCATTTGTACACCAGCCATTGTTATCGGCTCAGGTGCATCAGCTACGACAGGTACTTGTTGAATTACAGGCGGTTGATTCCTGTTTTCATCAGCATTTCCAACTCCGCTTCTTGTTCTCACCATTTTTGATCTACACACCGAATAATTTCGCCTTATTACTCCAAACGATTACATGCTAGTTCTAATATCGTATACATACGCTTAGAATCCTAAACACATAAACCTTCAGATCCGCTCGACAACAAACCGTAGATCCGAACAAATAATATCATATATGGCAACATATAACATTTAGCACATAAAAGCATTTTAGGCAACTTTCCTAAAATAAACTAGTGTTCGTGTCTAAAATTTATTAGACACACATCTCACAATCTCCATTTAGCATACTAAGTTTAAGTCTAGAAATCCTACAATTTCCTAGTTCGCTTAAACTAATGCTTTGATACCAACTGTGACATCCCCAAATTTTACGGCCAGAAAAGACCGACTTTGTTTATGCTTTATAAAAATCAGAGTACTTCTTTAATAAAAGTGTTGCGGAATTTGTCCCCAGAAAAACATGATAAATACGTTATTAAAACATTTTCGAAGAAACGTATTTTATTCATTTTAAAACGTTTGGGATGTCATCGTCAATACAGGAACATAAGCATAAACATAACTTACATTCATTTACACTAATGATTTACATCTCCTTTATTCTCTCAGTGAATTATGTCTTCGTATTGATGCCTGTGATACAAAGAAAACTGAGTGGGTCAGGCTTAGGAGCCTGGTGAGCATATAGGGTTTTCAACCCACAATAATACATTTATCATATTCAATTATCAACAATCAACCCAAATACCCATCCCCATTATCTTCTTTAAGGTTTTACCCTATGAATCGATTATACTTTCTTCATTTATTCCTAAGGGTTTACCTGAGGAACTGGCACACAGTCCATTTGCTACCACGGTTCATACAATTGGCACTACGTCTCATAGTTACCAGGGCTTACACAATAGGCACTACGTCTCATAGTCACCTGGGTTCATACAATTGGCACTACGTCTCATAGTCACCAGGGCTCACACAATAGGCACTACGTCTCATAGTCACCTGTGTTCATACAATAGGCACTACGTCTCATAGTCACCACGGTTTGCACAATAGGCACATCGTCACCAAAGTTTATCAAATAGGCACAAAGTCGCATCGTCACCAACTATTCCATCTACCCATGTTCTGCCCAACATTTTTGTAGATATAAATACAAACACAATTTGAATCATTTAACACCCGTATAAAAACATCAATTCCAAATCCATCTCAAATAGATATATAACACCTAGCACGTATTTCATAGCTAATACTTTATATTTATGTATTAGAAGAAAGTGCTATGCACACACGCATGTAAACAACAATATATATGTATACACATAACACATATTTTATAAAATACTTCATATTTATGTGTAAGATGAAAGTGACTATACACTCACTTGCTCAGAAGATGATCCGACAGCACTACGGCTTGCAGATGTAGCGCCTCTCCGCAGATCTGGAAGATCTTCACAAAAACCGGGCTCCTCGCGGGCAGGGCTTCGGCTCGGGAATAACGCTCTTCGGGATTCTCGGGGCTTCGGATCTCGCTTCGGGGCTCGGGAATAATACCGGGGCTTCGGGGTATAAATGGTACGCAAATCGAGGCAAAAGATGAGAGAAGATGAAGAATTTGTAAAAGAAAAGAAGTTGGCCTCGCATCCCCTTTTATAGTTGCTGACCCTCGCACGTACGCGGGGCGTAACTTCGGGGTACGCGGGGCGTACTCCTCGGAGGTCGTCAGCGCTTACGTCATCGGCCCTCATACGTCATTGCATACGACTCATGACTCCGTAGAACTCGAGTGCCCTACGCTGTACGCGGGGCGTACAGCAGTACGCGGTGCGTACTTCGGATGGACCGACTAATATCGTATGTTAATTAAAAATAAATATTAAATATTTATTAAACTTCAAAAATTCATATCTCCTTCATACGAAGTCCGTTTTCGACGTTCTTTATATCCACGCGAAGGTGAGACTACGCTCTACAACTTTCATTTTGACTCCGTCGGCTAATTTTGACTTTTATTTTTATTATTTATTTTTAGGAGGTCGGGACAGAAAATTTCGTTATAAATTCATAACTTCTTCGTCCGACGTCCATTCTTGCCTAACTTTTCATCGTTTCGCTACTAACAACGAGATCTTCGATTCTCATTTAGATTGTTTCGGCTAAAAACCGCTCGATATTAAATCGAGTATTCGGGCTGCATACTGCCACGTCGAAACTTCAGAAAATCAAAACTTCTTCATACGAAGTCAGATTTGGGCGTTCCTTTTATGCATGCTCTCGGTTTAACGAAATCTACAACTTTCGTTTAGATCGCTAAGGCTAAATATCGCTCTAACTTAAATTCATATTTTACGTCACTCGGCGTCGTGCCGGTTCTGTCGCGAAACTTCGACAGGTCATAACTTCTTCGTTATAACTCAGATTTTGGCGTTCTTTATATGCACGGAATCCTTGTAACATATACTATAACCTAGTTAAGATTATTCATTCTAAATAATCTTTTATCAGAAACTCATTTTTTTGACGCTTGTCGTCTTTAAATTGACTAGCCCTGATCTACGGGCGTTACAATAAATACCCTCAGTAAGTTGGGTATGATAAATGGCATGCCCTTGGAGGTTATCCAAATAAGTCCCAACCTGACTCTGAAAAGGGTCGGTGGGCACTCCCTGTACATACTGTGAAGTAGCACGCTCTCTCTCGATCTCTCCTCTAGCTCGCACATTCCGACGCCGCGGTCTGGCTGGTGGTTGCTGCCCTGGCTGCGCCTCATCTTGCTCCTCATCTATCGGTGGTATAACAAAACGACCCCCGACATTCAACACCGCCCGCATAACTCCCAAGACTTGAATGGTCAAATCAGTGTCTGGGAATCGAGTAAGATTCCTCACAAAATCATGGGTCAAAATATGATACGACCTAGCAAGGCGAGTAACCAAATGCCCCCTTGTAATCGGACTCCCGGGCCTAGAATTAGCCGCTCTCTTCCCCATGAACCTCGCCAACATATATGGTAAATCACAGCAAACCTCCGGGGTAATAAGAGTCCACAGATAAAACAAATTCTGAATAGGGACTTTATCGCCATGATGCTTTTGATTTATAGAAAAAGTGATCAGGCAATGTAGAAATCGGAAAATAGGATTCCGAATTTGTGACTCACTCGAATCACGAGTATTATACTCATGGCTAGAAATGCCCCGCCAGAATTGAACATCCATAATACCGGGATTTAAAATCCCGAACACATCCCAGTAGGAATGGTATGAAAAATGGAGATTGAGTCTCCACTTCGGTATAAAGCCCCATCCGCCAAGCGAATTCCCGAAGACTACACTCTCTAGAAACACCACCCAAATGAAACACAAGTTCCCGGTTGTAAGTAAAATCAATGGTGCGTTCCTCGAAGCATACGGTAGAGAAAAACTCCACTGATAACTCCCGGTATACGGGTTCTTGAATTGCAAACAAATTCCTCCACCCGTGACAAGTTAAAGAAAATTGATCCCCTTCGTATGTTTTCATCCAATAGCATACTCAGCAACCATTCCCACACCACTGAGCCATCCCCAATCGATAATTGGGGCTATCGCAAATTCCCTATTGTACAACCATCCCAGCCGATTTTTATATGTAGTCAACAATGGTCGGGGAATGTTTTGAGGAAACTGATATAAAGGATGTATAATCGCCACATCAATCGGGTTTTCCTCCTGTGGAATAGCTCTTCGTGGTCCCATTTCTGCATACAAAATCAAACCAAAGCAGCAAACACCCAAAATATTAAAACGAATTAAACTGTTTGCCAGGAATCATGACGTGGCCAGGCTCGCCACATCGTGGACCGCAGTCGCACCCTGTATATAAATCGGTTAGTTTGTATGCAATTTCAACCAGAAATACTGCTTAGGGTTTGTTCCTATGGACATTTAATGGACATGCAATCTAGAATCAACAACTAGTTTCAACCAATTTCGTGAATCACGTAAACCCTAACCATGAAAATTTAAAATTGTAAGATATAACTACAATTAATGGGTAGAAAACATACTAAGTAGAGTTAAACGACAAGAACTTGCAAGGAAGTTGGAAGAAAATTAAGAAATTGGCTGTGGGGACCTTGTTCCCGTTCGTGCGGCAGTAGCAAATGGGGAGTGGGAGTATGCAGTCAAAGGGTTTTAAAGAAATGGTCCCCCCGTGACTTTTTAAAGGCCACGTCGTGGTAGGCTATGCCACGTCGTGGACTTTGAACTTTTCATCTTATCCCGTGATTATACTTTTACCACGACGTGGCTCTATCAGACCACGACATGGCAAATACCTGATCGCAAAATTTTGTTAAATCACACATTTTTACTATCTACTTTGCATTTCATTTATTAATTAAAGCTCCCCACAACTAATTCTTTACTAAGTATCATTTATTAGATGATGAGTTGATATCTTCCTAATTAAAAACTCAAAAATTAAAAGAAAAGAAAATGCAAACCAAGCTCGGGTTGCCTCCCGAGAAGCGCTTCTTTTTCTTGGAGTCTTGAGCTGGACTCCGTGCCTTCTACGGTGAATCTTCTGAAGAGTCCACCACTAAAATCTTTTGTTCCTTGAATCGCCTCTTGTAAGCTTGAACTCGCCTTTTATATGCCTTCTTTGAATTCTCTTTTTTAGCTTTTCCCTCTTCTTCAAGCTTGCGTTTTGTGCCCCTGGGTTCTTCCTTGCACTCTATAGCATCGTCCTCTTCTTTCACCACCGACTTTGTCACTCTTGAAGTGACCTCCTCTGCATCACTTGTCATCTCCTCATCCTCTTTGCTCACCCAAGAAGGCGGACTCTTGTAAGCTATGACTTTAATCAAATATGGAACAGATGCCCTCGGTTTTGTTCTTTTGACTTGATGAACTGCCTTGATCTCTTCTTCCATAAGCTTTTCTAGTTCTTCTAGTTCATTGTCCTCATTAATTGTGAACACCTCTTCTTGAACATGATCCTCTTGAAAGTCATCTTGTATTCCAAAAACTTCTTGTTCATCTCCAACCCTCAAAGTGAGCATAGACTCATGAATATCAACAAGAGCTCGGGCAGTGTTAAGCAATGGACGACCAAGGATAATTGGGACATCGGGATCTTCCTTCATATCCAACACTACAAAATCGATTGGAAAAACAAATTTTCCAATTTTCACCAAAATATCCTCCACTATGCCCCAGGGTTGTGTCACTGAACGGTTCGCCATGTGAATCTTCATTTTTGTAGCCTTCATCTTCTGAATTTCCAATTTTTGATAAAATGAAAAAGGCATCAAATTAATGCTAGCCCCAGAATCGGCTAAAGCATTAACCTTCATTTTATTTCCAAACTCACACGGAAGAGTGAGGCGTCCAGGATCCCCCATCTTTTCTGGTGTCTCTCCCAACACGGCTTTTGAGGTTTGTTCACTTAGAACCACCTTAGACTGCTTCTTTAATTTCCTGTGAGTGTCTATCAAATCTTGCAGTAATTTCTGATTCTCGGGAGTTTTGGATAGGGACTCGACAAAGGGAGTATTAATCGGGATCCCCTTCACATGCTTGACAAACTCTATATGCTCCTTCTCCATTAGACTAAGTGCAGCTCGGGGTGGAAATGGCAACGGTGGCTGATAAACCGGAACGGGTTCAAAGACTTTTTGATCAGATATGCGCCACGTCGTGGCCAGAGGAGTGCCACGTCGTGGCCAGAGGAGTGCCACGTCGTGGCGAAGCTGTTTTAGCAACCCTTTGACTTTCGAACTTTGACTTCTTGGGTTTTGGATCGGGTTGTTGTGGTTCTTCTTCCAATGCCTCCAGGAACTCAGAGATTGCTTCTTCTTCAGTATCGATGGCCATTACATGAGATTGGGTCTTTATTTCGGGATTCTTCGAGGACAATTTTTCATGAACCAGAGTGGCTAGTTGACCAAATTGTACTTCAAGGTTATGGATGGAGGCTTGCTGATTCTTTATTAAATTTTGTTCTTCCATAATAGCAGAATCACTGGCATCGTGTCTCTTTTCCGAAGCTTCCATAAATTTCATCAAAATGGTCTCTAGATCGGGTTTCTTCTCGGCTGGTGGCTGCTCCTTTTGATAAAAGCCTCGACCTGTCTGCCTATACTTCTCTTCTTTTTGCTTCTTATACTCTTCATATGGCAGCCACTCCTTCTTCTGCTTCCTCCAATCCACATCAAACTTATCCCCACTAGAGTAGCACACTTGAGCTTTTCTGTTCCTAAACTCATCTACATTGCAGTCCTTGGTCAAGTGTGGACCACTACATCTTTCGCAACCCACTCTTATGGCATGTATTGATTGGTCCATTTGTGTTATCCTTCGATCCAAATTGTTCAACATGGCCATTACAACTGCTATTTCTTCAGTTTGGGCCCCTCCACCGCCTTTGATTACATCTTGGCTAGGGTTGTGGTATTCGCGAGAGTGCTTCGCGAATTCTTCAATCAGCTCCTTGACCTCCCCTGGATTTTTCTTTGTCAAAGGTCCTTGAGAATCAAGGAGTTGTCTTGTCATAACGTTGACCCCATCATAGAAGATTGACATCTCCTATTGCACATTTAGATCATGCTGAGGGCAATTTCTGAGCAAGCCCTTGTACCGCTCTCATGCTTCTTATAATTGTTGGATTAGTGTCTAAGTCCATAACTATTTTGGTATGTACTTGACCCGATTATGAGCATGGTCCTTTTAGGTTGCCTTCACCATAGCAATATGTAGGATGATTTAAGGAGAGAAAGGTTTAAATATGATTTATTAATATATTATGAGAATAATATATTAAAGGGGAAATCATATTGTTTAATTAATATTAGTCAAGAATTAATTAAGAATTAATTTTATGGCTAAAAGAGATTGATTAAATTTAGGGGACTGGACTGCAATTATTGGATAATTGAGTTATTGGGCTAAGGAATGCTAAAGGAACAAGGGGTGAACGAAATTATGATGGGAGCCCATCATATTTTCGTCCATGGCCTTATCCAGAAGGTTCCATGGGCTGCTTAGAGTTTAAGCTATCCATTAGGGTTTTGACTGAAACCCTAGCAGCCCACACAAGTATATAAAGGACCCCTTAGGCCCCAAAAACGTGGGGAACTAATTCTCTAGGGTTTCTAGTCGTTTTTGGGCAGCCTCCTTTCTTCTCCTCTTCATCCAAGTTGCATAAGGTGTTTGTGACTCCATTAGAGGTGCAGCACTTGAGGCACTAAGGTTTCTAAGGCCAATCCAAGCAAGGAATTGATTGTTATTGCTATATACCAATCAAAGGTAATTCTCTAAACCCTAATTCAGTTTATAATATGTTAGATCTAAGTTTATTAGTCTTGGATTCAAAGCATGTGCAATAGTGAAACCTAGATCCAAGCATTAGGGTTTGTATGAGCACATAGGATTGTTCTTATGCATAAAACCCATCAGTGGTATCAAAGCCTTGATTGGTTTCAATTGTATGTGATGCTATGTTGAATTATTTACTGAAAAATGAGTTCTTTGCCTCTGCCCGACTCAACTAGGCGAGTCAGTATCTGGACTCGGTGAGTTGGCCCTACTCGGCGAGTCCAGGTCTGACTCGGCGAGTCAGTGCGTCAGGCAGAGGGTATTTCGGGATTTAGCTGCTGTTTTGACTTGGATTTGATGCTTAAATTTTTTTATGAAGTTAAAATCCGAATTTTATCTTAATTATATGTGTATCCTTGCCAAAACAATAGATAATTTCAAATCTTTTAAATATTGGTTGTTTATGTGATAAATATGGATTATCTAAAGTTATTTGGTAATTATCTAGTGACTAAAATAAGATTAGGTCAAATATAGATAATTATGAAATTAATTTTTTAATTTGAATTATTTGTTATTTGATCCCTAATGTTTTGAAATGTTTCAAATCTTTCCCTCAAGTTTTGGAATTTAAAATTTGACTAAAAGTTTAATTTTGAAATGTTAACTTCTAAAACCCTAGTAATTTGAAAAGTTCGAATCACACCCTTATGGTTTTGTTAATTAATTAAAGTGTATAATTAAAAGTGATTAAATAAACCCATAAAGTTTTTGGTTTACATTTAATTAAATTAAAAGTATAATTTACTAAGTTAAACTACCTAGTATTTTAAAAGTGTAAAATACACCCTATACTATATATAACATTAAAAGTCTAGTATTATATATGAGTAAACAGTCAGTCTTACCGTTAGTAGGCCTCATTCAAGAAGCTGGTCTATAAGGGGTGTTTAAGGAAATTGCCTATAAAATGGCGATTGAATGGGTATCCACTCTTACCCACCGCACTCTTGACTAGTGGAGGGTCGTTAGCCGAACGGGTAGGATAGGACAGAAACCTTCCATTATAAGTATAATGAAGTACAAAGTAGCTAAATGCTTTTTCAAATTCCCAAATCATATTTACTTTAGGAAAAATGTAAAATTGTATGCTAATCCATAGAATTACACTTCGTACCCCTGTCAAACATTACTGGAGCGTGTGTGGTTAACCGACACACTAATTTGGGGATGACATTGGTAGCGAAGGGTGACTCGATGTGTGTCATAGATCAATGGAGCGTGTGTGGCTAACCGGCACATTGATTAGGTGATTGTAGCATTGGGTGCACCACGTGATTCGTATGGTTATTCACACCTTATTTGTGATCCTCGGCATCCCAGTCACAAATAGTAGGGCATAATCGAGATTAAACATGCCATTGAAAAGTTCAATGAATCTCAAAAGATCTAGGAGTTTCAATTCATCTAAAACTTAATACTCCTTTTCATTTTTCATGGTGCAAATTGGTAAATCGTCATTTACCTACCTTCAAATATTTTGCAACTAGATTACGACATCCCTTTTCTAGGTTGTAGAATATTGTGTTGGATCCTAGCTTGATGTTTCATTTGGGTGTTACATCAAGAATTCTAATCAACATAACTTGAATTTTCTCTCGTTTTGTAGATGTCTGAATCTTACAATGGTCTTCCTAAATCCTTTGGAACAAGCTTTCCAAATGAAGATGACGTTCCGAGATACGATCAAGGAAATTAGAGTCATGCTTCACTTCCTCCACCTCCTCCAATCATTCTCCCTGACCCACAAGTTCAAAGGCTTGAAAATTTCAAGCTCACTCAAGCCCTTTTGACAAGTAAACACGAAGATGGGAAACCTTTATGTGCACACGTCTTAGAGATGAAGTCACACATTGATAGGTTAATCATGTTGGGTGTCGAGATTTCAAGCGAGTTGGCTGCTGACTGGGTTCTTCAGTCACTTCCTGAATCATATAGTGAGTTCATTAGAGAGTACTATATGATGGATCACGACGTGACCCTCATTAATCTCACCTATTTGCTTATAGCTGCTGAATCAGCAATGATTTGGCGTGCTGGTCAAGCAAACTTGTCTGGTGAATCAAACTCCCAAACTTCAATGGACACTGGCAACATTGGAAGTGCAGAAAGAAATAAGTCTATGATTGTCCGATGTGCTGTGCCAAAGGAGTCCATTTGCTTTTATTTCCAAGAGAAGGGGCATTGGAGACGAAGCTGCCCTAACTACCTGAGCGATCTAAGAGATGGGAGAGTCAAGATGTATGGCTCTGCTTCAGGTAAAATCCATTATCTAACTCTTTTGAGTTCCTATTCTAGATTCTTAATACATGATGTGATAAGATTACATTTTGATGTTTTGTAGGATCGAAGAAAAGAGAGGAAGCTTGAGGGAAGAAGTGAGCTGAATCTAATCATGAAGAAATGGATTTCGATCGCATTACTTGAAGAATGGATTCTTGAGCTACTACTTGGAGTTAGAATAGATTGTTAAGAAATATGTAATAACATAGTTTTTCAATTGAATTGCATTGTAAGAACAAATTTTTCCGCAATAAAATGAATTTTGATTTTATCTTATTTATTTATCCTTGCGATGGCATGTATGAAAAAATTGATGTTTGAATGTTTCTATTATTAGCAACAATGGATTTGATTCTTAATTATGTTATTTGTGGAAATGTCAAAGGTTTACCAAATAGGGAGAGTTTCTCATCGCCCAAGTTTCAATTGGACAGAAACTTGGAATCATGCAATGTTTATTGTATGATGAATGAAAAACTTTCACATTTGGGAAACTTAGACTAATTCTTTGACAAAGTGTCAATTGAAGGACTGGGAGATCAAGTACACTAGGTTGTGCGTTGATCAAGTCCACCACAAGAGTGACAAAGAGATTCGTCAAGATTTACTAAAGTTTAGTAAATATGATTATACTTATAAGATTAAGTGTAATTCTGAGTTGATTGAAAGAGTTTCAATGAATAGTAGAACGAATAAAGAAGAATCTAGAAGGCAGAAAGATAAAAGTTTCTCCATTCTAAGAAGAAGGGAGAGTACCTTTTATTGTGTTTTATGATGAAATCTTAATGATTAAGAACCTTATCTCAATTGATCCTCTAAGTGAGTCTTAGTGCATTTGCATGTCTAAGAAGAGGAATCGAGAATTGTAGAGATGGTAAAATCAAAGAGTCAATCATACTTTGTTCCAATATCAGGTCTGAGAGTCATACTCCAAGATTGTGACATTGAGTGACAAGTCTTAAGTAGGTTTATAACACTCATCAGATGTGGAATTTGGAAAAGTTTTCTTATTCTTGCACATTAGAAATTGGTAAGTTATGATGTCTTGGATAAGACAAAGACCAACTAGGACCAATTTGTGAAGTGTTTTGTCTTAATAAGAACTACACTAACTCTTGAATATTTGCTTTGTCAAGAAATGTTTCTTGACAAGAGAATCTTATATGTCAAGGAGTCAGTGGGAGTCTTAATGGTCTTGAAAGGTTTCAAGAACAAACCAAGAATATACCTTATCGATCATCACTAGCACACGACTTGAGGTTTGCAACCTATCGTGCTGACATTATTTTGTTTTTGTGCCATTCCAATTGAGTTAATTGCGTATGTGAGTTCTATGAGTTCTCATTTGAATGCATACTAGAGCCTTAGTCGATGGAAAGTACATTGATATGTAAGGAAAAGTTACTAAACTACTTGGAAGACATGGTGGGCACTCGTGTTACCATAAGGAAAGAAATCAAGATTAAGAAAGTTCAGTCCATATGAGTTTGGATTTGTCGCAAACCTTGGTTTTGGCAAATTCACATGGATAGGAACTAATACACCATAAAATCTAAGTGTCATAAGATTCCCTCCTTCATGAAAATGACTGTGAGGAAAAGCTTTCACTAAAAGAGATTTTAAGAAGATAGCGATTGTGAAAATTGTATTCTCAAAATTCGATTATGGTTACGACATCCCTTTCCATAGTTCGAATTATGAGATTTGGCAATTAGTTTCAACATTTGGAACTTAGTAACATAAGTTCTAAATTTTTTAAACACACATATGAGCTATCTAAGACAAAGGTGTATAAGGTTAAGAAGCCTAGATAAAGGCTTATCGAAGCATCTGGTATTAGAAATATGAATTCAGAAATTCAATAGGCATTGTTTTCTGAAAGTTCATTTGTTTTCTGAATACATGTCAAAGCTAGTGGGAGCATAAGTGTTATGCTTATATGATAATAATCATCATGATAGTGGGAGCATAAGTGTTATGCTTGTATGATTATTATGGCGAGTATTGCAAGTTAGCAATATTAATTATAGAAAAACAAAGATTCAATTTGCAAAGTTGCATGGGTTGAAAAGTTGTTTTAATATAATTAAGGGAGAGAATATTATACTTCGTTTCAAAATCTAAAGCTTAGATTGAGAAATTTTAATATTTTCAGTCAAAGGATACATTGTGTGTTCTTAAAATTCGATTATGATTACAGCATCCCTCTTCATAGTTCGAATTGTGAGAACATGACACATAAAAATATTATGGCAAAAGATTGGTAAAGTATCATATCTTTATGTAAGACGTTATGCATCGTGTCCCATACGCTTCGGGTATAGGATCGATTGCAAATGTTATAATATTTGACCATTCTAAAATTTTCCAAATGACTAGCGCATTAAGTGGGAAAAAGGATTAGAATCAGTTTTGACTAAAATAATTAAACAACTATCAAAGGACGATCCAAAGTTCGTTGAGGATTGGTTGCTTGTGAGTAGTTGGAAGTATGGTATTGGATGGACCATATTGACATTATTATGAATAGATAAGATTATATTAAGAATGAGTTGTCATTTGGCAAATATGGAAATGTTTCCATATTGGAAGTTGGATGTTGAGAGTCTATGTCTAGATTAGAAACTTTTATGCAAGAAGGATGTTCAAAGGAATGTACTTTGAATGTGAGACTTCACGTCTATGGAATTGTCTTGCAACAATTTCTGAGAGAGTACTTTGTAATTTCATTAGCCAAGTCTTGGTGACTTTTGTGCTATGACTTTATGAAAGGATCGTTGCATAAGATGTTAGAATCTAGCATATTCTAATAGTAGCAAAGAACCTTGTGTTCTTACACTAATGATAAGGATTGGGAATTGTGAAATGAGCATCATTGAAAAGGTTTTTCAATTGATCTATTTCACAAAGTAAGGACCATAGGAAACATAGTGTGCATGCTTTATGCATGGGACAACTATTGTTGTAATTTGAGTAATAAGTTGATTATCCGAAACATTAAATGATAAATAATGAGTGATCAATATGGTGGATAAATAGAAGTGTTTAATTTACTCTCTCAAGTTTGGGGCCATATAAGATTAAGTATTATTATTATGTTTCAGTTTGCATGTTTTGACTTCCAGAATAACTAGGTTATTCAAACATCCACAATCGGTCATACGTTGGAAGTAAGTATGTAGGAAGACTGTCATGAATATGTCTGTAGATTGTCTGAAGTGTTTAGACATAGCACAAGTTTGCTGCAGAGTTCATGAGTGCTTTGATAAGATTAGAGTATTGGATTAAACCCATGCTCACTTGGATCACTTCATGGTTTTATCACGAGTGATTAGTGAGACGATAATATTGTATATTCTTGAAACCGAGACGTGTGAGTTGTTATTTGTTGGTCGGTTGCACATTGATAATAAGTAAACGCACCAATAACTTGGTGTTATAAAACTTATTGTTGTGTGTGATTCGATCAGTAAATGCAAGCGAGCATTTGAGTCGAAGTTTATCCATTCCTTTCATCCAAAGTAGGATAAAAGCGATATCTTTGGGCCTCTCGATGATTTAGTGATGACACCTAAGCGCTTGGCCAAGCCGGGACTAAGTTGATGTGTTCAATTGTAGTCTGTTATCAGTCGTCATAAATCAGAAGTCGGGAAACAGTATAGAGAGAATGATTAAAATTCATGTCTTATGTCTATACGATATCTTGAGAATGGAGGAATATACGATCCTTTATCTAGAGGACACGCTATCTGATAAGATCAGAGTTGACAACGGCTTTTGAAAGCTACGATTGCTAATCAGGTTCTGAAGTCATACGGAAATTAGTTATTAGACTTATCCAAGTGGGAGACTGTTGGATTAGTGTCTAAGTCCATAACTATTTTGGTATGTACTTGACCCGATTATGAGCATGGTCCTTTTGGGTTGCCTTCACCATAGCAATATGTAGGATGATTTAAGGAGAGAAAGGTTTAAATATGATTTATTAATATATTATGAGAATAATATATTAAAGGGGAAATCATATTGTTTAATTAATATTAGTCAAGAATTAATTAAGAATTAATTTTATGGCTAAAAGAGATTGATTAAATTTAGGGGACTGGACTGCAATTATTGGATAATTGAGTTATTGGGCTAAGGAATGCTAAAGGAACAAGGGGTGAACGAAATTATGATGGGAGCCCATCATATTTTCGTCCATGGCCTTATCCAGAAGGTTCCATGGGCTGCTTAGAGTTTAAGCTATCCATTAGGGTTTTGACTGAAACCCTAGCAGCCCACACAAGTATATAAAGGACCCCTTAGGCCCCAAAAACGTGGGGAACTAATTCTATAGGGTTTCTAGTCGTTTTTGGGAAGCCTCCTTTCTTCTCCTCTTCATCCAAGTTGCATAAGGTGTTTGTGACTCCATTAGAGGTGCAGCACTTGAGGCACTAAGGTTTCTAAGGCCAATCCAAGCAAGGAATTGATTGTTATTGCTATATAACAATCAAAGGTAATTCTATAAACCCTAATTCAGTTTATAATATGTTAGATCTAAGTTTATTAGTCTTGGATTCAAAGCATGTGCAATAGTGAAACCTAGATCCAAGCATTAGGGTTTGTATGAGCACATAGGATTGTTCTTATGCATAAAACCCATCAGTGGTATCAAAGCCTTGATTGGTTTCAATTGTATGTGATGCTATGTTGAATTATTTACTGAAAAACGAGTTTTTTGCCTCTGCCCGACTCAAGTCGGTGAGTCAGTATCTGGACTCGGCGAGTTGGCCCTACTCGGCGAGTCCAGGTCTGACTCGGCGAGTCCAGGTCTGACTCGGCGAGTCAGTGCGTCAGGCAGAGGGTATTTCGGGATTTAGCTGCTGTTTTGACTTGGATTTGATGCTTAAATTGTTTTATGAAGTTAAAATCCGAATTTTATCTTAATTATATGTTTATCCTTGCCAAAACAATAGATAATTTCAAATCTTTTAAATATTGGTTGTTTATGTGATAAATATGGATTATTTAAAGTTACCTTGCAGATGAACTTGACTCTCCTGTCTTCTTTCCCGACTTCCTTGAAAAAGCTGACTTCAACTCTTGTAAGGGCGTCTTTTTCTTGTGAATTGCAGACTCGGGATCTTCAAGTGGTGGCACCAAGGGTGTGTTTGAGCCTCTGGTCATGAACTCCTACAACTTGCTAAACTAAAAACGTAAAACTGAACTAAAATAAGAAAAAAACTAACAACTAAAAATCTAGTGCTTTAGATGTCCACATCGTGGCAGGTATCTGGCCACGTCGTGGACTCTGTGACTGAAAGAAAAAATTATACTTTGCTGAAAAATTAACTTTTTGTGGTTTTTACTCCACAAGAAGGATTGATTAATTTAATGCAAATAAATAAGCTAAAAACTAAGTCGTTCCCCAGCAACGACGCCAAAAACTTGATGTGCACAAAAGTACCCACTATTTTTAATATTTATAACCTAACTAACTTAAACTAACTATGCACTTATAGACAGTGTACCTAATCAGATTACAGTATAGCTTGGGTAAGTCGGGTGTCGATCACAGGGAACGGTGTTACTAATTAATCTACTTACTATTAAATTAACCTAATTATTAATAAGTTTAAAAGGGGTTTTATCTGATTTTACAAGATCAGATGAACTTAAATCAAATTCAATAAGTAAAAACACACTCTTGTTTAGTTTGAATCCACTTCTTCCTTATGGCTAGCTAATGATTACGAATTATTAAGTTGGTTTTTAGTTGTATTAGTAATTTAGTTCTAACTTTACCAATAATTAACTAATTCATGTCAAACCATGTATGTTCACACATAATTAAACACAGAACTAATTATGAATGTAAATATGCTATGTAAGATTTGTTATATAAACGCAATTATAGTCACAATACACGTTCTCTAGCACGGATAAGCTTATTTACTCTAATTACTAACTAAGATTGGTCAATCCTAGCTCTAACAATTCAATGCTCACTAAATTATTAGGTAAACAAGTTCATGCAGTTAATGGTCACTAAGCTACACAGAACATGCAATCAAGCAATTAGAAAAAACAAACTTAAGCATGCTAGGTAATACCAATCAAACACAAGCAATTTTTACCAACTAAACTTAATCCATAAACATTGAGCTATACATAAGTTAGAAGCTTCATCTAGCTAAACAAGAGTAGCTAGATTCAGCTGCTCATCATAGCAACTAATAAACCAACACAAATTAAAGTAATAGAAAACATGTTCTTAATTAACTAAAATATAGACCTTTACTCTTTTTGGTGTTGAAAACCTTTTTCCAGAACCTTTCTTTCGCTCCAAATCGCCTTCTGGAACTCCCTCCTTCAGCCAAAAGTTCTCCCTCTCGTAATGATCAGGAACACTTAAATAGACTCCAAAATCCCGCGCCAAGTTGTGGCTATCCAGGCCACGTCGTGGGCTCCAAGTTATCCGTACCGGGCAAGGATTCCTCCGAATCGCGATCTTTATCTTCTAGAATCCTCATGCCATGTCGTGGCCGACTTTGCCACGTCGTGGGTTTAGTAACTTTCGTGGATTTATTCATTTCTTGTCTTCCAAGTCTCCCATGTTCTACATACTGTCACTTTTGGTCCCTTTCTTCGAAAATCCTTTTAATTGACTGAAAATAACAATTTAAAGTCATAAGTACCATTATTCTAAACATATTATCAACTTATTAATAAAAATATACTTAAATATTGCCTAAAAATAGGTATAAATATGGCAATATCACTTCGCACAACTTCTGGCGAAGTGTCTCAAATGAGGTCTGGTGCTCCGGACCCCAGGAGAAAGCGACACCCTTCCGAGTCAACTCGGTGAGTGACACAACGATCTTGGAGAAATCCTTAATAAATCTCCGATAATAGCCGGCCAATCCTAAGAAGCTCCTGATCTCGGTGGGCGATCTCGGCACCTCCCACCTCATGACCGCCTCAATCTTGGCCGGATCGACCGATATCCCATTCTGGTTGACGAGATGTCCCAAGAACTAGACCTCTCGTAACCAGAACTCACACTTGGAGAATTTGGCATAAAGCCTCTCCGATCTCAGAACTCCAAGGATCTCCCTAAAATGCTCCTCATGTTGTTCTCTAGACCTCGAATACACCAAAATATCATCAATGAATATGATCACCGACCAATCCAGCATCGGTCTGCACACTCTATTCATGAGATCCATGAATGCAACTGGTGCATTGGTAAAACCAAAAGGCATCACCACGAACTCGTAATCCCCATAACGAGTTCTGAAAGTGGTCTTCTGGATATCTTTATCCCGAACCCTCATCTGATGATAACCCGACCTCAAGTCTATCTTGGAGAACCAAGACGCCCCCGCAACTGATCGAACAGATCATCGATCCTTGGCAACGGATAACGGTTCTTGACCATCAACTTATTCAACTCCCGGTAATCAATGCACATCCGGTGTGAACCATCCTTTTTATTGACAAAAAGAATTGATGCTCCCCAAGACGAGCTAATTGGTCGAATAAACCCCTTCCCCAACAGCTCCTGAAGCTGCGAGGATAACTCCTGCATCTCTGGCGGCGCGAGGTGAAAAGGCGCCTTAGCGACACGTGCTGCTCCTGGAATCAAATCGATACGGAACTCCACTTGCCTCTCGGGAGGCACACCCGACAATTCCTTGGGAAAAACATCCGGGAACTCGCACACTATCGGAACCTCATCAATCGAACTTGGCCTGCCAGCGGCCAATCGTGTGTCCATCATATAGGCTACGAATCCCCTGCAGCCCTGCTACAAATTCTGCCTCGCCCTGGCAGCCGAGCAAAATGCTGACCCACATCAGGTTCCCTCGCCATACACCGTAAGTACTCCCCCACTAGGGTCTCGTATCGTCACCAACTGACGCTCGCAGTCTATAACAGCTTCGAATCGGCTCAACCAATCCATGCCTACTATAACACACACGTCCCCCATCGCAATCGGAATCAGATCTATCGGGAACTCCACACTGAAGATCTCAAGAATACATCCTCGAATCACATCTGTAGCATACACTGCTCGCTCGTCAGTGATGGAAACTCGTAGAGGTCGACTCAACGCCTCTCGACGGATACTAATGTGCTGACTAAATGCCAAAGAAACAAATGACCGACTCGCACCCGAGTCAAATAACACCAAAGCAGGTACATAACTCACAAGAAAAGTACCTATGCATAACATCATATAAGCACAATATCTCAACAGAAAGATAAATACATAATACATACCAGCCACAACATCGGGCGCCGCATGGACCTCCTCCGCAGTCAACTGGAAAGCTCTCCCACGAGCCTTCGGAGCCTCGACCTTCACTGGTCGAACCTCGGTAACCCTAGCAGCAGGTGCAGATCCCTGAGATGACCCCTGATGCAACTATAGACACTCAGCCTTCCGATGGCCAGTCTGGTTGCAATGAAAGCAAACCATAAATCCCTTGGGGCAATCCTTGGCGATATGCCCCTCCTTGCCACATTTGTAGCAAGAACCCGATCGACAAGCCCACTCATGACCCTTGCCGCACTTTCCGCAAGTTCGGCCCTTCTGGCCTCCAGTCCTCGAATCAGCGGGTTTGGTCCGCTTGGCTACCGGCTGAGATTGAGCCGGCCGTCGATCCATCCTCTGAGACTCGGCCTCCTCCTTGGCCTGAGTCTCCAACTTAATCTCCCTCTTCCGGGAATTTTCCTGGAGCTCAGAAAATTTCCGGTACGTCGAGTTCGACACGAACTCTCGAATGTCCCTCCTCAGAATGCCCAAATACTGGCTCATCCGTGCCTGCTCAGTAGACACCTGCTTAGGGCAGAGCATCGCCCTCTCATGAAACTTCCGGGTAACCACAGTAACCGAATCATAACCCTGCTTGAGGGTCAAGAACTCCTGAACTAACCGTTCCCTCTCCACCGGGGGAACATACTCATCTCTGAACATGGTGGTGAACCTCTCCCAGGTCACCGCTGAAATCTCTGCAAGAGTGAAGCTTGCCGTCACGAACTTCCACCAATCCTTCGCTCCCAGGCGAAGCTGGTTCAAATCAAACTGTACCCTCAGATGCTCCGGAAATGAACACATATAGAATCATCCCTCAATATCATCAATCCATCTCATCGTAGCGATCAGATCCTGCGTCCCATCAAATCGGGTGGCTTCGTGTTGCTGAACTCCCAGAACAACATCGAGTCACCTCCCTGAGGCCTGGCAACAGCCACAGTTGCTGTAGCTGCAGCGGCTGCAGCCTCAGTCACTGTGGCGTACCGCTCATCAAAATTCTCAATCAGTGTGGTCTTGATAGACCCAAACATCTCCAGAATCTTGGCCCTGATCGCTGCATCCACCTCATCGTGGATCATCTGACGAAGCTCCTCGTCACTCACACCGCTCGCCTCAGGTCTATGGCATGTCCCAACCATGATGTCTCTGTAACACAACAATATCAAGGACTCACTCAAGTATGCTCGCGCTCGATAACTCAACCCTACTTGTTCGTTAGTACCCAAAAGGATTCTTACTTAGAGTACGCACTCCTCTGGTGTCTTCGGTAGTATGGGCCCTTATACTACCGCCTACACTGCATCAGTATTCACCCTAAGTCCTCCTCCTTGGATCCCAGATCACAAGTACTCTATATCTTACTGGCATAGGCTAACCTTCGGTAGACCTCTTATCAGCCCCTCACTGCTACCTACTCGCTCTCAAGCATCACATAGCAACAATCCTTCCTAGGCTAAGGCATCACAACATCAGGCCACTCTAGTCCTAATATGAATACCTATCCAACTCTAGCATGCATAATATAACATATCATATCTCATAACACATAACGTAAGGGCATTTTGGGGGTTCACCGTTCGGGTACTGGCTGACCGTACACACTGCTCCACTCTGGTTGTCTCAAAATCTCTTGCTTTTTTTTGAAAAAATTAGTTTTTATCGTTTGAAAACTTTCTCAAATCCTCAGTTTGAGTTCAGTTACGCCCGAAGGTGCATCCGAATCCCTCAAACCAAGGCTCTGATACGAACTTGTAACAACGTAAATTTTCGAAACAATTTTTAAATTCTTTAAAACAAAATTTCATTCAAGACAAACCATAAAATCCAGTGTAACATGGTTATAATACAAAACATATCAAATCCCAAGATCAAACATATCTAGTCAGCCTATGTGTGTGTGTGTGTACGAGTCATGCCGGCTCCTTCCCACGGTCCTCACTAGTACCTGAAACACATTACACATAACACTGTAAGCAAGAAGCTTAGTGAGTTCCCCAAAATACCACTTACACACATACACCTTTTCAGGCCATACTCCACATGACCTTCCGGTCCATGTGTCTCAGGGGACTTCCGTCCCAACCCGGTAAACCTTCCAGTCCTACCCGTGTTGACCTTCCGGTCCATATTTCCCTGACCTTCCGGTCCACATCATAATGATTTCCGACCTGTATCAAGCATAGCATCCATATCACATACATAGTTCATAAAAAACAGGCAACTCATAGTATACAATTCATATATCTCATAGCATATCAGACCTTCCGGTCACACATAAGTACCCTTCCAGGTACAGTATAGTGAGAAGACTTACCTCAGATGTCTCAGTAAATCTCTGACTCGGTAGAAATACGATCTAGCCTCCGCCTAATCACATAAAGTAAATACGCTCATAAATATATCTCTCGGGACTAGACTAAACCCTCTCTTGGCACCCTCAGAAGGGAAAAAGACCATTTTACCCCTCTTAGACTCAAAGGCCACATTGTTGACCAAAACCTAAAAGTCAACAAAAGTCAACAGTCAAACTTTGACCCGACTCGTCGAGTGCACTTGGGGCGACTCGGCGAGTCTACACGCGTCCACTAACTCTATAGTCTCGCTTTGCACGTCGAGTTTCTCCCCTTTCTCGAAGAGTCACACCTGGCATGAATCGCGGGGCCACCCAACTCAACTCGCCGACTCTCAAGATCAACTCGGCGAGTTCCGATTTGAACTCAAGCCTCTAATCTCCCCTGACTCACTGAGTTATTCCCTCAACTTGGCAAGTCCACTCACTGAGTGATTCACGAGAAACCCTAACCCTACTCGCCGAGTCTGCCCTTGCACTCGGCGAGTTCACGCCATGCACAAACTCAAGTGGCCTCCTGAGGTTAGATCTGTTCCTTGAATCCATAGATCTGACCTTCCCAAGCCTCATAAACACGTAAAGTTTGAAACTTGACACTCATGGGACGTCTCGGAGGCTTCACTTGATGATTTAGTCCCAAAAGTAACATCCTTAGCTCAACACCTCCATATCTCAACATAAAGTAAGCTTAGATAAGTTCTATAGACCACTATGGGTCCAGATCTGGAGTATCTAAGTGAATAGGGCCATATCCTCACAATCTTCTTCCAATAAAGGTCATAAAACTCTACATCTATTGATTCCTTCCACAAAACAGATAAAGGGGCGATAATATACCTCAAATATGAAGTCTCTTGCTCGAAATCCACAGATGCACAACCTCCTTGGTCTCCTCAAAGCTGGAAACACCTCCTTCTTGCAAGAAACAACCACAAAGATCAAGAAATGGCTCCTATCCTCTCACAAATGCTCTAGCTCCTTTAGGGTTTCTCTCTGGGGTTTGGTAGCCGCAAATGACGGCCCTAAGGGCCTTTAAATAGGTCCCAAACCCAGGAAATTAGGGTTTCATTAAACAGCGTGGACTCGTCCAGTCCACCTCATGAACTCGCCGAGTCCAACCATGAACCCGGTTGAGAATCTGCGACCCTACTCGGCGAGTCTAAGCACCAACTCGTCGAGTCCTCTTACAACCTCCAAAAATAAAAGGATAAAATAATATACTTAGGAATCCGGATGTTACATATATATATATATATATATATATATATATATATATATATATATATATATATATATATATATAATGTAGTCATATTCAATTGTAGAGTAGAGCTCACATTTGTATGATCCTTATTGTTTAGAAAGTAGACTAGATAGCTTTTTTAGAGAGTAAATTGGATATTTCGTATGTTAAATTCAGGTTTTTTTTGTCTTAACAACTGGTATTAGTGTCGTGCCGTGAATGATTGGTTCAACGAACGATCTCAGTTTGACAACTTTTGCCCAAATCGATGTAAGATTCGATATTGTTTTAGTGAGTCTCTCAAAATAATCTTAGAATTGTGTTCTTATTGTCGATATATTGTTCATCGTATTTCATTTTGGATCGGTTCTGAAAATCATTATTCAATCTCAATGGTTACCCAGAATATCAATCTAATTCTTTTGATCCAATCATTTTATTTTTTATTTAGCCCAATAGGCTGATCTTTTATTGTTCATCTAAGCCCAATTTCAGGCCACAAATCAAATAAGTTCTGTTTTCTGGTTGTTCTCGTTTCAACGTCCAATTGGTTCACTTCTTCACGTCTTTAATTGAATCCAAACTTCACGATATTTTTTTAATTTTGATTGTAAAATTCGATTCGATATTGATTCTTTTTCAACTTTATAGATTATCTTGTTGGAAGACTTGACCGGTTCATATTTTTTTGTTGATTTCAATCCTTGATCCAAAACTAACTTCATCTGATTCTTTGTTTCTCTCCAATGATTCATATCAAAAGTCAGTCTTAGTTTGCTTTTAATCTCTTGGTATTATTTGATGTTAATAGATGATCTTAATCTTAAATAATTTGGGTTCAAATTCGGTGGTTATGGGATTGATTTAAAGATTGACCGAAAAGCATTGTTGAAGAAAAATCAATTTTAAAGAGCATTACATAAATAATTTGAGGTTAGATTTGGTTTTTATGTTCTTGGTGTTTTGGAGCTCCGAAATTTAAATTTATTAACATGTGAAGTAATTGATCCATGGAGGAATTGTTCATATATGCTAAAGATTTAAGGATAAAGCTCATGCTCTTCTTTTGAATCCATACAACCTCACATAACCTACTATTTTGCTAATTGGTTTGTCATCAATCAATGGTTTCTTATATAAACATAAAGTGTTGGATTAGGTTTCTATATGAATAACTAAATTAGTATAATCTTGAATTATTAGTTGATGCATTACCAGGTCCGTCGTCCATTGATTACTCCAGTTATGCTCACTCAAGTGTATCAATTGACCTGGAGAATACAAACAATTCGTAAGCTGATTGACCGAGATTATATCCTGGGCCAACTCTCTAACGATAGTTATGGAATGGGTTTAGAACATGTAAAAGGTGTTGTATGTGTACCTCATCGGATTGTGTTTGATTACCTATTTATCATTGAAGGTAAGAAAGTATCGACCTTCTCTTACTCCAAACTGTATGGCCGTCTTATCGTATTTATGACCGTATACCCGAAGGTACATGTTGTTGTACTTGTATACCAAAGGCATATACCCCGGGATACCCCTCAAAAAAATTTCGGTAATGTAATTTTTTTAGAAAATTTTCATTTTTTTAGTGTATATATATGCATCCCTTCACTTATAAACACAAACATATAGATAGTCTACTCGTTAAGGTGTTGGGTTATTGAAACAAAGGCCTCAAGATAAATTCTTGCTCCCTACAAATCCTTTGTTTATATTTTTTTTATTTTCCAGCTATTCTATTCTCTTTTAATTTCCAATCTATTCTATCCCACATCGCAAAACACATGTAAACTCAGTTATTTTCATCTATTATAAAAACTTGTTATCATCATGATTCATTTTATATCAACTTTGAGTCTCACATTGATTCAAGTATCAAAAGATACTTCAACTTTATGTTTATATAACAAGACTTAAAGTTAGCTAAGGATTATATTAAGGTTTGAGTTTAATACCAAAAGCAAACGAGGAAACCCATGTACAAGCTAAAAACCGTAACACCGAACTGATGGGTTTGAGTTTGGTTTGGTTTTAAAAGTTTCAAAACCATGGCTGTCGGTTTTGGGTTCGATCTTAGGTCAAAACTGACCCGCCCCGCCCCATGCTCAGCCGTTGCGGTGATACCCGGAAAAAAAATTAGGATACCCCTTTGCTTTGAGTCTAGCTTCGCCACTGACCGAAGGCCAACTATTGTTGATTAGTTTGAGAACCCATCAATCATACTTCCTTGTACATGTTGTATGTTTAGTATTCCCATGTATAGTTGATACTGTTGTGACCTTATATTGTACTTCAATCGTTGGTTTGCTTTCTCATCATAGTTATGTGAGTTCGGTATATATATATATATATATATATATATATATATATATACACACACACACACACACCAGTTCGGTATATATATTGGGTCGGTATATTTGTTGGTTTGGTATGTTTGGAGGTATACATATCCTCTTTATGTTATACCCTATTATTAGCAAATTTCCTTTTTGGTTGCCCTCATAACCAGAAATAGCTAAAAATTATATTAGGAGAAAGAGAGATAAATAATATGTTAATATATTAGATGATTAATATATTAATTGGAAATAGGTAATTGATATGTTAATTTATTATGTAATTAATAAATTAACATGAGATCAATTGTTATATAATTGATATTTTAATTTATATGATTGATAAGTTAATAAGAAATCAATTAGAAATAATTATTTATTAATCAGAATTAATTTAGGATTAATTGGAATAATTAAACGTGCAAGGGGTGAATTGTAATTTTTTAATAGCTGAACAAAAGAAGCAATTACAGAATCATCCAAGGGGTGGACGGTTTTGGGAGCCTCCTTAGGGTTTCCAGAAGCCTCCTAGATGCAGATAAGGAAAGGATTTGAATAGGGATTAAATCTATTATTTAATTACTCAAATCTTGCTTTATCCCTAAGTTACCTAAACTATAAATAGGACCCCTTATGGCCTCAATTTTGTTCTTGCTCTTCCCATAAGGCTTTGGAACGAAAATTATACCTCTCTTCTCTCTCCCTCCTCGTCATTCTAGCGTTTCTAGGTTTTGGGTGTGAGCCATTAGAGACACGATCTTTCTGGTGCTTGCTTTTCAAGGCTTTCAAGAAGGAGATTGAAGTGATTTCTATACTACAACAAATCAAATATATGTAACCATAATTATTCTATTTGATTAAACTAGGAATTCATGAGGGTTCACGTTCAACTTATTTTGTTGTTCATAGCGTGTTACATTCAAAGTGTTAAAGGCATAGATCCTTAAGATTGTATCTGCCCTTAAATGTTAAGTGAAATTCCGCAAGCACATAGTTATTGTAAATATATAAAACCCATAAATGGTATCACAGCCTTGGTGTGTCTTACATTGTTTGTACATAGGATGAGTTGAACAAAATCATTTTTTTATGAAAAACTATTTCTCACGTCGTGAGCATCTGCCTCTCACGAGTGAGAACTGCCAGATCTAGTATTTTAGATTTTTCTGCCTAATTTGATTTATTTGGTTGTTATTTGGTAATTGTCTCTTTTAATATCTGGCAAATTCGAATTTTGCTTATATTAGATCATTAAATAAAACGCTAAATGTTCGGGGATATCCTTTGACTAGATAATTATTGATTATAAGATTAATTAATATTATCCTTATGGATCTTATTATTAATTTTAATTTAGTTATTAATTAAAAGATAAATATTAAATCCGTAAATTGGTTTAAATTTAATTAAATTAAAAGTTTAATTTATATAATTAAAAGATTAAACCTTGTATTTTGTTTAAATATTTTAAAATACGCCTTATACTGTATATAATTAAAAGTTTAATATATTATATGTATAAGACAAGTCAGTCAAATCGCTAGTATGCCTCATTCACGAAGCCATACTACAAGAGGAGTTTAAGGAAGTGGTCAATAAAATGATCAGCATTGGATATCCATTCTTACTCACCGCTATCCTGTATGGTGGAGGGTCGTTAGCCGAAGGATTTGATAGGACACAATCTCATTAATAAGTATAATGATATAAATTAACAAAACATTTCTTTATAAAATCCCACTCGTAGTTACTTTAGGAAAAAAATGTGAAAAGTATACTAATCCATGAAAAACACACATCATGCTTTATATGTTGTTAGTGGAGCATGTGTGGTTAACCAGCACACTAATAGGGACTATAAAGAGATATGATGGGCATCTTGAAAATTATCAATGTTGATGGAGCGTGTGTTGTTAACCGGTACATAAATGTGAGATGATAAATGACATCAAGGTTGTCAAGCGGGTTTACATGGTTATTCACATATCGTTTGTGATCTTCGACATCCCAGTCACAAAAGTGAGAGCATAATCTGAGATTAAACATGCCATTGATAAGATTCAAAGAATCTCGAAAGATCTTGGAGTTTCATGAGATTAGAATTGGTAAAAGCCTTACCTACCTAAAATAGATTCGGATTTGATTACGACATCCCTCTTCAAAGTTTGAATCGAAAATATGGATCCTAGCCTTGATTTAACTTTTGGGTTAATAATTAAGGATTAAAATCAACTAACTTGAATTCTCTTAATCCCCACTTTTAGATGTCTTATGAAGATAAAACTAGTCTTTCTCATTCTTATGGAAATGATTTTCCTCATCTTCAAGAGATGGTCTTCCAATTTTAATTCAAGGTGAAATTATTTTTCCTTCCTTAGGAAGTGATGGAAGTGAATATCATCTCTCTTCAACTCTTCCCCCTCCTCTAGTGACCCTCCCTACGTCACGTTTTCCCCAAAGTTGAAAGATACGAAACTACTCGAGTCTTATTCTCTTATAAACATCAAGATATAAATTTTGTATGTATGGGTATTTTGAGAAGGGAAATCAGACATTGATAAGTTGAATAGCATGAGTGTCGGTTTTGCCAAGCAGGCAAGCCATTGAATTGATTATTCTTTTGCTTCCAAATTCATATGATTAGCACATGTAGAACTTTTATATGATGGAAGTCGACGTGACCTTAATTGATCTGACCCAAATGTTGATTATTGCTGAAGTAAAAATGCTTAAGAGCACATATAAAGCAGAGATGCTTATTGGGTCTAATTCCAAGGTTTCCATGGACATTGGTGACAATGAGGGTCCAAATTTTTTTCTCTTCCCAACGGATTGGGTCATCCAAGATCAAACCATTTGGTTGTATGGTAAAGACAAAAACTAGTTTTGGGATCATTCCATATGTTAACCCAAAAGAGTCCATTTGTTTCTACTGCCAACTAAAGGGACATTGGTTGTGAAGTTGCCCAAAATACCTGAGAGATCTCATAGATTGTGAAGTCAAGTTGTGTGACTCAGCTTCAAGTACATCCATTATCTAACTCCATTGTTTTGACAATTTCCTATTCATAGACTCTTAATACATAATGTGATGGTCACATTTTGATGTTATTAAAGACGCTAAGAGAAAGAAGAAAGCTTGAACTAGGTGAGCTGAATTTGTGATATTGCCATATTTATATATACTTTTAGGCAATATTTGAAAACATTTTTATACATATTTTTGGTTATTTGCAAGTAATAATGGTACTTATAAGATTAAATTGTATTTTGCAGCCAAACTAAGTCATTTTGAAGAATAAGAACTAAAAGTGGAAAAAGAATAAACTTTTGGAGGCTTGGAAGACTAAAGAAAATAAAACTAGGTGAGCTAAATTTGTGATATTGCCATCTATATATATATATATATATATATGTGTGTGTGTGTGTGTGTGTGTGTATATATATATATATAACACTTACTGGTTTGGAGGTTGGTTTTTTGGAAGAATAGAGTTCCAGAAGTCGTTTCTCAGAGGATTACAAGCCAGAAAACCTAGAATTTCAACCAAGGAAGAAGAAGGACATCATAGCTTATTCTTTGTTTGCTACATTACTATGTTATTAACTATGAAGTTTGTTAGTGTGATTGCTTTAAAGAGTAGCTAAATCTAGCTGCTTCTGTTAGCTAGACGAAGTTGGAACTCATGTTTTGTTTATAATAATTTAGACTTTTCTAGTTGGTTAATGTCTTGCGTTTGATTATTTATACCTAACATGCTTAATTTGATACTTGATAGCTTTGATTCATATTATGTGTAGTTTAGTGACCATTAATCTGCATGAATTTGACTACCTAGTACTTTAGTGAACATTAGATTATTATAGCTAAGATCGAACCAATCTTAGATATGCAATTGAAGTATTGAATTTGGTTGTGTTGGAGAACTCATATTGTGACCACAATTATGTTTGTTGACTCAGTCTTACATAGCTCCAATCCTATCTAATAATTGATTATGTGTTCAATTATGTGTGACCATGCATAGCTCTACATGAATTAATTGAATATTGATAAATTTGGAATTGAATTGCTAATAACATTTTAATTGGTAACCAACGGGAATTGTCAAATTAATATTTAAACCATTGAGGGAAAGTGAATTCAAACTAACAAAAGTGTTTTTATAATTTGATTGAATAGTTATTGATAAATTAAGTTCATCCAAACTTGCAAAATTAGATAAAAAAAAACTCATTTTACTTTTGTTAGAATTTTAGATTAATTTAATAGTAATCAGGTTAAATAATTGATTCCGTTCCCTATGTTTGTGACAACCCTATTTTTCCCAAAAAGCATTGTAAACACTCGAAAGCTAAAAAGCAACGAAATTAACCTCGAAAATAAAGTGTTCAAGTATCTAAGTTGGGATACATCAAAGATTAGATATCATGCCAAGGTTTCCAAGAACATAAAGAACGCTCAAAACCGGGTTATATTGAAGAAATTATAACCACTTATATATTTACGACATGACGTTAAAACATTATTTGACGTAAAAAGTAGAATCTCAATAAAAATGCATTTTAAGCCTTAAGTATCTAAACAAAAGTCGTAGATCTCGTTGAAAGGTGAACGTGCATAAAAAGATCGCCCAAATTGGACCTCGTATGAAGAAGTTACGAAATTTCAAAGTTTCGTAACTGTAGTAGAGGGCTAAAAACTCGGATTGAAGATCGAGTGTTATTTAGCTATCGCCACCTAAACGGAAGTTGAAGATCTCCTCAGTAGTAATAAAACAATAAAAAGACAAACGAAAACCGGCGTCGAATAAAGAACCTATGAATTTTTAACGAACTTTAGGAGGCCCGGCCTATTAAAAATATATCATTAAAAATAAAGTCAAAACTAGCCGACAGAGTCTAAATGAAAGTTGTAGAGCATAATCTCACCTACGCGTGGATATAAAGAACGCGAAAAACGGAGCTCGTACGCGAAAGTTACGGAATTTAGAAGTCGGAAGCAGGGATTACGCCCCGCGTACTAGACCCAGAGTCGAGTCCCATCGGCCCGCCCAAGCTACGCTTGGCTAGACCCAGGAGTCCCATCGACCCGCCCAAGCTACGCTTAGCTAGACCCGAGTCGTAAGCCACGACGCCATTTTACGCCCCGCGTACTCCGGAAGTACACGTCGCGTACGAGGGTTTCCAGCCCTATAAATAGAAGGCATAAGCTCGAGTCTTTGCACACCTTCACCATTTCTCAGCAATTCTCCCAGCTCCAGAGACCATTTTCTTACCTTGGTTTCCGCACTCGAGCCCCCGACGAAAAATTTACGCTGCAGAGATCCCCGAAGAGCCCGACGACGCAACCATCCGCGGTCGAAGTTCTGCTCAACCCTAGCCTCTCTCTTCAAACTTAACGAGTGAGTTCATACCCCTACTTTTCAATTCTTTTCATGTTTTTGGGGGGGGGGGATACAAGTACATTATAAGTCGAAATATCGTTTTTATAAACATCTTTATGCTTAGAAGGCTATTATATCACCAAGTTATTCTTACTAAATGAAAACATACTTTTGAGAAGCTATAACGAGCGTAGCTAACAAGTTATTCATACAGTTTACATATACATCTTGAAAAATGAAATACTTTCAAATGAAGTAAAGTCTTTATCATCGTAAATATGTTTATACCAAGTAATGTGAGACAGCTTCACGTACGTTCGAGTATGCATTATTAAGTCCTGTATTATATACCATAATCCCTTGTAGGGGGAGCGTGATACTTGTGTATAGATCTATACGGGATTGACAATCCCACACCTAAGTTGTTAGCTACAGCTAGGCCGGCAGGCCTGGGGTGACAAATGTCATAACAGTTCCAACGCCTGAAGAACGTTGTTACATGCCAGCATTGTCAATAGCATGGTTATAAAACTCACATAAAAGTATAAAAACAAGTTAGATTTACGAGATTCATATATGTATTTCAGTTTTCCATTTTATCGTTAACACAAATTTTATCACTATTATTCAAGTATGGAAAACACAAACGCACTCCAACTCGGGAAACTTTTCAAATCATTTATAGAAAATATTGGATTTTCTGAAAACCTCGTTCATCGGTTTACTAACAAAAAAAAGGATATACTTTTCAATGCAAAACACTTATGAACTCACCAACTTAATTGTTGACACTTTTTCAAAACCACTTGTATTTCTCAGGGAATCAGTAATACAGGTAACCACCAGCTTTTGGAGAAAGGAACACTAAGGATGTTTTATTATTGAACATTTATCATCTCATTGTAATATTCTTTTGCTATTATGTATAACGCAACAACATACGTTTTCATTATATATGTGATGATTGTGTTACTTTCTTTACAATATTCAATGGTTGTGATACTACGTGAAGTCATCCACCCCCGAATGTTTCCGCCATTCTGGTTTGGGGGTGTGACAGATTGGTATCAGAGCATTGTTTATAGTGAACTAAGTATATCGAACCACATACGATATACAAACTATAAATGCAAAGGGGACCAAAAACCCTCTGATGAAACATTTTTATGCACAAAATACTTTCTTTTTAAAGATATACATTTTTTTAAAAAAAAAAACATGCATTAATCTCGTATCATAACAAGTTTTACTAAAAAGTATTAAGGCAAGTTACGACACTACGATTGAGCCTCGGGGTATGTAATCAGGTCGAGAATAAATATAGCCTGATCAACTATACTTATCCTGGATTTGACCAACGTACGTCGAGGAATGGTCATAGTGGACAACAAGCCAAGAACTTACCAAATACAAATTAATTTAGTTTCGCCAAATTGAAATATTATAGGAATATTATTAAAAATAGTTCTAAAAATTATAGTTAAAAATAGTAAGCCGTTAAATATAATTTTCTTTTCTTATAAAGTTCTCATACATCCATCCTAGTACAGACAAATGCCCGGATTCCATTTACCAGGAGATCCCTACTACCCAAACCAAGGCAACGACGGTTGGATAGAAGAAGACCCGGAGGAAGACCCAGAGAAAATCGAAGAAGAGGTCGAGGAAGAACCCGAAGGGGTTATCGAGGAAGAATTCGAAGTCGAAGTCGGAGAGGAATTCGAAGTCGACGAGGAGATCGTGGAAGTTTCTAGCGGGACAGACTCTGAGCCAGAAGCGTACGACCCTCCCATCCCTCATCCTCCCGAAATCAGACCATATCAACCGGGACCCATTCCCATGTGGGGAAGTCACCTCTACTACTGGAGCCGCCAACAAGGTGTACGCCCTCCTTTCGGCATGTGCCGAGATTTTTACAATGTCAGTGGGGGAAGCTCAGCTGATCGAGCACTTCCTGTTCTTGTGAACGTTATAGCTACCCAGAACTACGAGACGGACAGGCAAGCAACCAGAGTTCGCGAGGTCAATGCTGCTACCCAAGGTAACGCCGCTGACATCCGCCGTTTGGAAGGACTACATGAGAATACACAAATCTACACGGGGACACTTCAGAATCAAATGATAATGGCTCTGGCAGAAATAAGAGAGATGAAGGAACAACAAGCAGATCTTGAGAGGCGACTGATGGGAGTCAAACGGTCGGATGCCGAATCTAGCTCCAAACGTCGCAAGTAGAACTTGTTCAAACCCCAACAATTTTGTTATAGATTAGGATTTCGGATAAAAGTTTTTTTTCTTTATTTCCCTTGTTTTCTTTGTTGTATCCGTAATCGGAGATCTCTAGGAGGATCAAATTTTCCCGAACAAGATATGCAATGTAACACACCTCAGGTGTGACCTATATGTATAAATATGAAGTATTTCTTATTATATACCTCTTAAAAATTTCGAGTTTTAAATTTCTATGCCTACCTTGAAACCATAAACTAAAGTCAAAACAAATTACAAGATACAACTAACACACGATTGTCAAAACATTAGAAACTTATAGTATTCATTCTTATTTTTCTCTACCAGAACATGCCTCCTCGTAGATCAACACGCAGAAACTCAACTTCAACACCACCTCCTCCAATTATGGACACCGTTATGTTCCAGACTGCTGTAACCGCTGCTGTAACTGCAGCAATGGCTCAAATGAGCAACAACGGATCGGGGGGAGGAACAAACAGTTTTACAAATGGCCAAGGTCAAAGCCGTTCAGGGGTATGCACTTACAAAGACTTCACCAACGGAAAACCTATTCCCTTTTTCGGGATTGGGGGAGTATTGGCTCTATCTCAATGGATAGAGAAAACGGAAGCTGTATTCGAAATCTGTGCATGTCCTGAAGAAAGCAAAGTAAAGTTTGCCGCTTTTACTTTCTCTGAACGTGCCCTGACATGGTGGAACGGCCATGTCCAGACAACAAGCGGACTCGACACCATTTGGGTAATTGTCGACAGGTTAACTAAGTCAGCACATTTCCTACCGATCAAAGAGACGGATAAATTGGAGAAGTTAACAAGGACATACCTCAGAGAAATTGTACGACTGCATGGTGTGCCCATATCCATTATCTCGGACCGAGATAGTAGATTCACCTCAAGGTTCTGGCAGTCGCTACAAAAAGCTTTGGGAACAAGACTAGACATGAGTACCGCTTATCACCCACAAACCGACGGCCAGAGCGAGAGAACTATACAAACCCTAGAAGACATGCTGAGAGCTTGCGTAATCGATTTTGGCAAATCATGGGACACACATCTACCATTGGTCGAGTTCTCGTACAACAATAACTACCACACCAGTATCAAGGCTGCCCCGTTCGAAGCCCTCTATGGCCGCAAATGCAGGTCACCTTTGTGCTGGGCCGAAGTGGGGGACACGCAACTAGCAAAAGGACAAGCAACTGACAACACGCTCACTGGACCAGAAATCATAAGGGAGACTACGGAGAAGATTGTTCAAATCCGAGAACGTCTAAAAGCATCAAGGGATAGACAAAAGAGTTATGCAGATAAGAGACGCAAACCCTTGGAATTCCAAGTTGGAGACCATGTCCTACTCAAAGTCTCGCCTTGGAAGGGTTTAATACGCTTCGGAAAACGTGGAAAACTGAACCCTAGATACATCGGACCATTCGAGATCCTTGCCAGGATCGGTCCAGCGGCCTACAAACTTAGACTACCTCAGGAGCTCCACAACGTACATCCTACCTTTCACGTATCAAATCTAAAGAAGTGCTTATCCGATGAGACCCTTGTCGTCCCTCTAGACGAAATTGCAATAAATGAAAACCTCCAATTTGTGGAGGAACCAGTAGAGATCATGGATCGGGAAATCAAAAGGACTAAACAAAGCCGCATACCCATTGTAAAGGTCCGCTGGAACGCCAAGCGAGGACATGAATACACCTGGGAACGCGAGGATCAGATGAAACAAAAGTACCCGCATCTTTTTCCTAAAACTGTAAACTCTATCTTAGATTAAATTTTGGGACGAAATTCCCTTAATAGGGGGATGATGTGACAACCCTATTTTTCCCAAAAAGCATTGTAAACACTCAAAAGCTAAAAAGCAACGAAATTAACCTCGAAAATAAAGTGTTCAAGTAACTAAGTTGGGATACATCAAAGATTAGATATCATGCCAAGGTTTCCAAGAACATAAAGAACGCTCAAAACCGGGTTATATTGAAGAAATTATAACCACTTATATATTTACGACACGACGTTAAAACATTATTTGACGTAAAAAGTAGAATCTCAATAAAAATGCATTTTAAGCCTTAAGTATCTAAACAAAAGTCGTAGATCTCGTTGAAAGGTGAACGTGCATAAAAAGATCGCCCAAATTGGACCTCGTATGAAGAAGTTACGAAATTTCAAAGTTTCGTAACTGTAGTAGAGGGCTAAAAACTCGGATTGAAGATCGAGTGTTATTTAGCTATCGCCACCTAAACGGAAGTTGAAGATCTACTCAGTAGTAATAAAACAATAAAAAGACAAACGAAAACCGGCGTCGAATAAAGAACCTATGAATTTTTAACGAACTTTAGGAGCCCCGACCTATTAAAAATATATCATTAAATATAAAGTCAAAACTAGCCGACAGAGTCTAAATCAAAGTTGTAGAGCATAATCTCACCTACGCGTGGATATAAAGAACGCGAAAAACGGAGCTCGTACGCGAAAGTTACGGAATTTAGAAGTCGGAAGCAGGGATTACGCCCCGCATACTCCGGGAGTACGCCCCGCGTACTAGACCCAGAGTCGAGTCCCATCGGCCCGCCCAAGCTACGCTTGGCTAGACCCAGGAGTCCCATCGATCCGCCCAAGCTACGCTTAGCTAGACCCCAGTCGTAAGCCATGACGCCATTTTACGCCCCGCGTACTCCGGAAGTACGCGCCGCGTACGAGGGTTTCCAGCCCTATAAATAGAAGGCATAAGCTCGAGTCTTTGCACACCTTCACCATTTCTCAGCCATTCTCCCAGCTCCAGAGACCATTTTCTTACCTTGGTTTCCGCACTCGAGCCCCCGACGAAAAATTTACGCTGCAGAGATCCCCGAAGAGCCCGACGACGCAACCATCCGCGGTCGAAGTTCTGCTCAACCCTAGCCTCTCTCTTCAAACTTAACGAGTGAGTTCATACCCCTACTTTTCAATTCTTTTCATGTTTTTAGGGGGGGATACAAGTACATTATAAGCCGAAATATCGTTTTTATAAACATCTTTATGCTTAGAAGGCTATTATATCACCAAGTTATTCTTACTAAATGAAAACATACTTTTGAGAAGCTATAACGAGCATAGCTAACAAGTTATTCATACATTTTACATATACATCTTGACAAATGAAATACTTTCAAATGAAGTAAAGTCTTTATCATCGTAAATCTGTTTATACCAAGTAATGTGAGACAGCTTCACGTACGTTCGAGTATGCATTATTAAGTCCTGTATTATATACCATAATCCCTTGTAGGGGGAGCGTGATACTTGTGTATAGATCTATACGGGATTGACAATCCCACACCTAAGCTGTTAGCTACAGCTAGGCCGGCAGGCCTGGGGTGACAAATGTCATAACAGTTCCAACGCCTGAAGAACGTTGTTACAGGCCATCATTGTCAATAGCATGGTTATAAAACTCACATAAAAGTATAAAAACAAGTTAGATTTACGAGATTCATATATGTATTTCAGTTTTCCATTTTATCGTTAACACAAATTTTATCACTATTATTCAAGTATGGAAAACACAAACGCACTCCAACTCGGGAAACTTTTCAAATCATTTATAGAAAATATTGGATTTTCTGAAAACCTCGTTCATCGGTTTACTAACAAAAAAAGGACATACTTTTCAATGCAAAACACTTATGAACTCACCAACTTAATTGTTGACACTTTTTCAAAACCACTTGTATTTCTTAGGGAATCAGTAATACAGGTAACCACCAGCTTTTGGAGAAAGGAACACTAAGGATGTTTTATTATTGAACATTTATCATCTCATTGTAATATTCTTTTGCTATTATGTATAACGCAACAACATACGTTTTCATTATATATGTGATGGTTGTGTTACTTTCTTTACAATATTCAATGGTTATGATACTACGTGAAGTCATCCACCCCCGAATGTTTCCGCCATTCTGGTTTGGGGGTGTGACAATGTTCGATACCCGACTTTTGTGCTATACTATTTACGATGGGTACATTGCCATGAGTCGAATAGCTAGTAGGAGAGTAGGTAAAATTAGGTGTAGCTATTTGTACACATCAATTTGATCATCAGAAATGGAATTCGGTCACATGGTTCGATGATTACAATTTCGAGCTACTACCTAGGAGTTAAGATAATTTAATAGATTGGTACAACTCTTAGAAGCTATCTAGAAACACAGTTTTCCATTTTATGCATTGTAAGGACAAGTTCCAACCTTTCTATTATTTTCAATAAAAGTGAAATATTGGTTCATCTGGTTGCCTTAGTTTATATTTCCTTGCAAATGACATTTATCAAAGTGTTGGTTACATTCCTAATATCAGCAGTACTAATCGTGGATTTGATTCTTATAATACCGCGAGTGGTACTGTCATAATTGACCGAGTGATAAGAAATTTCATCACCATTTGGACAGAAACTTTGTGTTGTACAATTCGCATTGTATAGTGTATGAGAATCTTGTTCATTCGAAAATTATAACTAATTCATTGCTCACATATTTATGTGAGTCAAGTGAAGGACTAATGAATCTACTAAATGTTGATATGGACTTTATAGATCCACCACAAAGGAAGGTAACTTTATTTATCATGATTTTTTGATGTTTCAGTAAATATGTTTTTGTTCATAAGATTGAACATAATTCTAATACTTTTGAAAAGGTTTCAATGAATACCAGAACGAATACAAGAGTCTATTAGGCAGAAAGATAAAAGTTTCTCCAATCTAAAAGGAAAGGAGAAATAGTTTAGCACCATGTTTTATGATCATCTTAATGATTATGGAACTAAATCAAAATTGATCCTCGAAGAACATCTTAGTGCAATTGTATGAATAAGTAGAGGAGTCAGATATTGTTGAAATGGTTCAATCAAGAGATGAGCCATAATTCCTTTCCAATCAAGTTTTAGAGTCATGCTCTAGTTGCTACAAATCATGTCTTGAAACTTATTTCATACTAAGTAGGTTTATAACACCTCGTGAAATGTGGAGTAATAGCGTTTCCTTACTCTAGAACATTTAGATTCAGAATTGTGATGTTTTTGTTAAAACAAAATGAGGCCAGTTCTATCACTACTAGAAAAATAGCCTTTTACGACGCGCAATTAATGACACACACTGATAGAGGACGCACATTTCTGCATGACCTAAAAATTAGTATTAGTTTTCCAAATTTTGAAGGATAGAGGACACACATTTTTGCATGCCCTAAAATTAGTGTCAGAAAAACAAATACGGAAGGCACCTATCAAAAAATGTACGTCGTGTAACTGTTTCGTTTTATATTTTTTTAGGAGAGATGCATTTTTAGGGGGAAATATAAAATCCAAAAAATTAACCCCCGCCTGTTCATCCCAAAAATTCCCCGCCTCTTCGAATTAGGGCCTTCGTCTTCATCCATAGCTTCCTCAATTCCTTGATGCATCACCTCCACCACGAACCTAATTCTCGTTTCCAACAAGTTCTTACACTCTTAATTCAACCCTAATGAGCTGAGGATTTAGGGTTCTTACCTCCCAGTTATCAATTTGAGCCGATGATTTAGGGTTCCTAAATCCGACCCTAATTTTTTCTATCTTACTTTCGTATTTCCATCTCATCCCTCTCGCCTGGTTCAAAACACATAAGGGGCGACAAACACTCTATTTCTTTGCATATTTTGGTCTTCACCAAGATTTGGTTTCCATGTAAGCTTTATGTTTCGAGCCCAAACCATCCTCACGCGATGTCATCAGCTTTTCTTACTAACGCATCTGCACTCGGTCGTTCTTTGTCTAGAAGCACCACTCCCGAACCTCAAATCGTGGCTACGCTCCATCATCACCACACGCTGCTCGGTTCTGGATTTGTTAGGGCTTATTTCATCCATTCAGTGCTTCCTTACCACAAGCGATCTTATAACTCTGCCCAATCGACCCCCTTCAATCATCTTTGCTATCAAGATAATATGCCTCCACCGTTTTCGTAAAGGTGATTTCATTTTCAAGATTTGATTATGTGAGCCCTAATTTGTATTCCTTTTTTATTTTTCTATCAAGATCACATGGTTTGATTTGTGTAAGATTTTTTTCTGATTTGGGTGGTTTGTCTTTACAAATTTTTGTTAAAATTCATTTTATTTTTGAAATATACAATCAGGTACTTTCCCATAAGATTTTGAATCCGAAAGTTCTTCCAATCGCTACTTATTGTTATCGGAAGATCAAGGAAATATGTATATATCTTCATATGGTATTAACATTGTTGTAATTGCTATTCAGGCAAGCTAAGGATGTTTTCAAAGGCATAAAAAAGCGTCTTGGAAGCAAGAATCAAAAAGTTCAACTTCTTGTATTAACAGTAAGCACAAAGAAAACTATTGCTCTTATCTTTCTAGAACCTTTTGATTTATTTTTCTTCATATACCTTCTTGTATTACTGGTAAGTTATGTTAGAAAAATATATATTTTCTTGAACTTTTTGATTGAGATTTCCTGGAAGAAATATATATATTTTCTTGACTTATGTTGCTCTATATGTCTCAGAGCCTTGGAGCAGTTTTTCCACATAGGACTGACAGACCAGCGCCTTAGAGTAGTTTCCAACCTTGAGGTATATCTAGAAATCACATTTTAATCTTCTTGTCTTAAAATTTTCAGACGCATTTTGTTTTCTTGTTCATATATGTTCCACTTGAATAGTTACTATTTAAAATCTGTCAAGTGTAATTCTATGTCTTATTCTGTTTTTTCTTTTCAGCTTGACAGAACTACAGAATGCACATGGTATACGATTCGGGGTTTAACAAAACTTTTGTAAAAATTTCTTTTAACCATCTTAAGGTGACAATCCCCTTATAATACTAATTTACAGAGCCCCCTTTGTAATCGGAAGATCTTAAGTGTGTTATGTCCTTATGGGTTTTTTTCCAGGCAATTTTGATAACTATTAGCTGACCTTACAATGGATTTTGATAAATATGATTACTTGGAAAGAAAGAGGCTCTTCTCACCATCGTTCATCTCCAAAAGATGGGGATAGTAGTGATAGAGACAAACAAAGGGGTACCTGTGAAACTAGAGACAAGGATAAGGATAAAGATAGGAGTAAGGAGGACAGAAATGGAAAGGGTAGAGATAAACATAGAGAACGAGAAAGACAAAGATAAATAGGTGGTGATAGGGATAGGGACAGGGATAGGGTGAGGGTAACAAGGGAACATGGATGTGAGCCTGATAAAGAAAGGGAAGAGAGAGAGATTAAGAGAAAGAGAAAGAACATGAAAGACCACATCGAAGTGGAAGCAGATCAGAAAAACATGGGAGTGAAAGGGACAGGGAAAAGAGCCGTCATAGAGAGGTTAAAGAAAAAGAAAAAGAAAAATAAAGGGAAATTAGAGAACCTGATCGTGATCGAGAAAGCAGGTATTTTTCTATGTTCTTGTGGTCTCTTTACTTTCTGCTTGTATTGATAGTATGTGCTTTATGCTTTGTGGTATCTCTGCTTTCACTATTTACCTGTTCACCCTTGCTTCTCTGCTAACCTTCTTAAGACATAATGATTATTTCAATATTAGCAATAGTCCTCCCTATTTTAATTGAAGCTTCTTTTGTTGTTTGGGAAGGTAATCTTTATTTCCTTGTACGTGCATTCGTGGGTTGCTTAATGGTGTGTTTATGCTAGTGGAAACATAGATTATAAAGGTGTTATTTTATGCTTAAAAATTTTCATCTATCTCCAATTGGGTGTCAAATCATGATATACTTCATACCAGTTGTTCTTTCATTGTTGTTGTATGGAGATTAGGATACCCTTTGTTGCTTTAGTTTTACATTATACGTATTGTTGTGTGATGCAAGTCTCATGCTGCCCTTTGGAAATGTCTAATCATGAAATGAAAGCTGTTAGCAGGTTCAAGCACTAATATTATCATGTCACCCTTATATCCACTGATGTTCAATCAAGTAAATGACTGTTTTGCCCCTAACATCAACTCTTTTGTACAGTCCACTGCAACAGCTGCTGGAGTTGCAAGTGGTGCAACATGTGCAGGGGGTTTATGATTATAAATTCCATTTCCTGTTACAAAGATAAAACTCTATCCAATTATAGCAATATGAAAAACAAAAAAAATTTGACTGCTGTAATTGGATAAACTTGTTAAAGTATAATCTCCTAATTCAAAAATAAAAGGTAGATTTTCCAAAGCATAGTGTCTTAATAAGAAATAAATGAATAAATAAAACTTGTAACTAAAATGTTATAATTTGGTAAAATGAAAGTAGGATGCAATAAACAACATCAAATCAAAGATGAACAACACTTATTCTGAAAGGATTTCGTCTAAAGTAATTATATTCTATAAACAAACATTGTTTTTATAGTAAAAAAACTATCACAATGAGATTAATAAAACCATGCTTGCAATATTGACAATAATTACATACCATACAATGTCCCGAATTGTAAAAGCTTTAATCTCTTTCCACCAACTGTAAGCTGCTTGACTTTGAAGTCAACCCCTGGTAAACGATAAGCTGGAAATTAAGTAAAAGCTAGAGCAAGTTGTGAATAAAAACAGACTCATCAATTTATTATATAAAAAAAGAAGTAACAAGTTTACTACTTTTTTCAGAAAAAGTTACCAAATACACTAAACTTTATAGCCAATAATGGTCATATGAAAAACTGTAACAAATCCCTATTTGTATGTCTCATTAAAATAACATAATTTTCTTTTTCCATTACAAATAAGATGATACTATTATTAATTTACTGTCACCTTTAAAACAAAGTATGGATCAGCTTTTATTTACAAAGAGAAGGACAACAAAGTTAGAAAAGAAAAAAAAAATCTAGTGTCTTATTCCATTAAGTCAACAAGATAATAATAAAAAAAATAGCCGCTGAGTAGCTTTAGTGAATAATCATATAATCATAAGCAACCCCTTGAAGTAACAATATTCAAAATGAAAGAAGATCAACTTTGCTAGGTTTCTCCACCTTCCTTTTTTAGAAATTTCAAATATCAGAAGATTTTTTAAATGTGTTTACAATAATCTAGCTTTGTTCACTTGTCAGTGTTTGGATCATTTGGTGTTGTAGAGCTGGTGCAGTTACCTACTGCTGAGACTGGAAATTGTAAAGGTTTTGGTTTCATTCAGGTGAGTTTACTTTTCCCTATATTTAGGTTTTAGATGTTGGCATTTATTGATTTAAATGGATTAAGAAGAACAAGACTTTTTTGTGTTACTATTCAGTTTGCACGCCTTGAAGACACTAGAGCTGCATAGAGTTTAAATGGAAAATTGGAGATTGCAGGTCGAATGATGAAGGTACAAATTTCTCATGTGATTGTGTTAAGATTAATCGCATGGATGTTAGTGAATGACCATTTTACCCTCTCTGTTTGGAAGTGATGCTGAACAAGAAGTGACTGTTTAATCATGAACTTTTACAAACTGAAATTGTTAATGGCTGGTTATTTGATATAAATAATTATATACAATTACAATTATTTATTATCACAACATGATTAGTAACTTAAAACCAAACACAATATCAATAACAACTTAAATTTGACATGCTATTTAACAGGTTAAAAACAAATATTAAGTCTATCAAGTCAAAAAGAAGCATGTACTTAATCATGGAAGCTATATGTGGATGTTTCTTTTTGACATGATGCAGAATGAACACCTTTGCAGAAAGGGTGCCAACTGTTTAGAAGTTTGCCTTGAATATTTTTTCTTTACATTTCGCCAAATCTGCTATCATTTTCTCTAAAATTGTGTCAAACACTATTAATAATCTACTAATTTGCAGGTATCTGCCATTACTGATCAATCTAATACGCAAGAAATGGGTGTAAATCCTGGTGATTTTGATGATGACAAAGGAGGTGGCCTGGTTAGTATTAGTACCCCTTCTTTGCCTTGTTGGAATTTATAAAAATACATTTTTTATTAATAACGAAATTATTTATATCATGAATTTTCACACACAATTTTTTTTCTCATATGGTTTTTAAATATGATTATCAGCTCCTTTTTATCTTTTCAACTTGTATATGTTTATTTTCAGTCTCTGAATGCACGCTCTCGAGCACTTTCTAATTGTGTTGCTTTGGTATGTGAAATTTCTTGTACTATTAGAAAGCTATTTTACTTTTTCAATTATATGAATATCGCCCCCTTATTTTATTTTAGAATCATAATATAATTATAATAACAACATGGTTGTGGAGTATTGTAGCTTAAAAAATAGCAATGTACTTTCCATAAAAAAATTATACATTATATTCTTTAAACATTTTGCTAGATTGGTAGGTTTTAAAGTAGAATGTCCTAATAAGAATTAATTTCAAGAGTAGAATAAAAATGACAAGTGATTTTGTGTTGTGTTTACAAGGTTGATAAAAGCGAATAGCTCTGGAGTTATAAGAGGAAAAGAAAGCTCAAGCTAAATGAGTTAAGATGCTGCAAATGCAAGTGTTGCATTCTTCATTTTATTGTTAGCATGAAACATAGAGTAGATTAGATGAATGCAAATTTATATATTGTAAGAAATAGAATTGTATAACATTAAATTTTATGCAATGGATTGTATTTCTTGGTAACAGGTGTAACCTTCTTGTTCCCCATGATTAAGTTTATCTTTCCTTGCTCCACATCCTCGCTTCTTCTTAGGCCCTGCAAGTCACAACAAATGTGAATACCACAACCTGTATCAAGAACCCAATAATTAGATTATGGTGAGTTATTAGACAATATAGTGTAAATACCTACATGGGATGGTTTCAATTTCCCATCCTTGACATCTTGCAAGTACTTTGGACAGTTTCACTTCCAGTGCCCCTTATTCTGGCAATAGAAGCATTCAACATCCTTAGGGATGGCAGAAGGAATAGCAGAACCACCTTTGGTTCCACTTGATGAGGAGCCATCACGAGACTTTCCCTTGGTACCCTTCTAACGGGTCTTCCTCTTTTTCCCTTTGCCTTGCTCGATAGCCAAAACAAAGACAGCTGTAGGAGTAGGAGTAGTAACAATCGAATTACCTCTAAAACAACTTTTGGCGGTCTTCAGAAGTCCTTGAAGAGTGCTGAGTGTGACTTCCTCCTTGTTCATGTGGTATGTCATGCGGAATTGATCATAACACAAAGGTAAGTGTAGAGGTTAAATTGTAAAAGTAGAATTGTGTGTTTGTTTAGTTTCGCATTTTTAGTTATTTTACTAAGTCAGTTTTATGCGAAGCGTATTGTAATAGACTTAGTAGATTTTTTGTACACTCAGGTTCCCTATAAATAGGGACTGAGGATAGAAGTAGAGGATAACTTTTGGAACTCAAATATCCTTTCTGCTTATTCTTGTAATCAGTCTTTATCAATATAAGATCTGATTAATATTTACTCTTCGGGTTCTTACTTTTCAATCACTCAAATCATTATTGCTTTCATAATATCGATAACAATTCTCTTCAATTGGTATTAGAGCAGGATTCAAACTACATCGATCTGATTTTTGTGTTAGAATCATTTGCTTTTTGAGTAGCAACTTTACTCAAAATTTTCCGCGCATTTTGGTTTTGAAAATCACATTTGATCTTCAGATCTGAATTGATTTTGTCTTTGAATTGTTTAGTCGAGTAATCGATTAGCGATTTGTGATCAATTCAGTTGATCAATTCTCAAATTCATCAAGGTTTCAAGCTTTCTAAAAATTTATGTGTTCATCAATGGCAAACTTCAACATGAATACAATGACTTCCTTCTCTCACTTGCTTGGTTCCTCAACCAAAATTCCGATGTTAATTCCTGAATACTATGATCAGTGGGCTGATAGAATGGAGGATTACTTAAATGGAATTGATGAAGAAATTTGGAATTGTATCGATGGAGTAGTGCAAGCTCCTGCTAATGTTCAACCAATTGGACCATCTACTACATCTGCTGAAGTTGCTGAACAACAAAAACGTTTGAAGAATAATGAATAGAGGTGCATGAGGGAACTAAGAGGTGCTTTACCTCCTGTGGTTTACAATTACATCCGTAGTTGTAAAACAGCCAAGGAGATCTGGAACACTCTAAAAGAGAAGTATCAAGCTAGCGAAAAGACGAAGATCAACTCTGTAAAGCAATGTCTAGTTGAACTGAAGGAATTCAGACAAAAGGATGCTGAAACTCTTGAAAATTATTATGATTGTCTAAATGAACTTGTGTTTCACTGTAATAGGTATGAAATCACTAGGTCACTCATGGAGTTCAATTTAACTTTCATCATGGGTCTTCGCAAGGAATGGTGAAGCGTAAGTATGATGATTAAGAATCAACAGAGTTTTGATACAACTCAATTGAATGATCTCTACAATCAGCTGAAAACACATGAAAGTGAAGTTTCAGAAGTGTATGAAGAATCAAAACAAAGTATAGGAGGACCTATGGCTCTTGTTTCAAAGGTATCAGAAGTCGAATTTAATGAAGCAGATGGTTCAGACAATGAAGGCTTCTTAATGAACTCTGATGATGAAGCTGTGGCATTCTACTCAAATAACAGAGTTAAGAAATTTTTCATAAAGCCTTTTAATCCAAAAGGAAAGGCTAGTGATGCGAAGAGTGGAGTCACAAAAAATGGAGGAGAGGAGAGGAAGAAAATGGAGAAAGCTGATGAGAAACAAAAAGATGCGAAAGAAGTGAAGCAGCTGAAAGGTGACTCAGGAATTTACTGTCACTTCTGCATTGGTGCGAATCACTTCGCAGCCGATTGCATGTTGCGAAAGAAAGAAGAGAAGCAGGAAAAAGTTAAAGATGAAGCATACTATTCGGAAAAGATTGAAGAGTTGCGCGCTAAGACAAAAGGAGTGTCTCTAGTTGCGAAGGGTGAATCTGATGATGAAGAGAGTGGAACGTATCAGATCTAGTCTTCAGGATCTGATGACGAAGAAATGAGGCATCCTACACATGGAGCTATGTTCACAAGTTTTGAAGATTGCGAAGAAGATATTTTAGGGAGGTGCTTCGTATCCAAATCCACGGACAAATCACCCATGACCACCAAGGTACGTGCTATACTTGAATCTTTTAATATTCCTTTATCTGCTTATGATGCTGAAATCACTTCATTTGATGATACTATGGCTTATTTTGGTTTTGTTATTGTGTCTGCTAGTACTGAAGCTCACAATTTAAATATGCAACTAGGTGAGACACGAAGAGAATTAGAAATAAAAAGTAGCAGAGTAGAAAAACTTGAAATGCAGATCAAAAATGTAAATTGTGATAGGAATAATCTTACAAATGATGTTAGGTTGTTGCTAGCACAAAGGAACATATACTGTAATTCTGCCAAATGATTGTATGCAAAATTAACTGCTTTACATCATTCTTCTGACATTAGCAAAGAACAACATAGGAAACTTTTACCTTTTCTTGAATATGAACGTGAAAAAGTAGATGTTGTTTCTTATGATTGTGAAACTACAATTGCTCAATTTGACAAAATACCTGATGATAGATATGCATATGGTATTGTCAAAATTGATGAATTCCTGAATGCTGATGAGTTGGTTAACATTGTCAATGAAAGTTTGACAAGTGAACAAGTGAAAATCTTAAAGAAAACCGAAACTTCAACTCTTGATTCTCAATTCAATTATGCTGATGTCAATGACAATTCAGACAATATGAGTGAGATCAGTGAAATCAAAGAGGAAGAAGAGGTTGATTGTTCTAAATTGTCAATCATTAATATCACATCTAAGATCAAAGGTAAGGAAATTATAGTTGATTCGATATTAGAGGATGAAACTGAAAAACCCTCTACTTCGCAACATTGTAATTTTGATAATGTGGAAGTTGAAAGCTGGAAATCTGATGACACTGATGAAAACAAAGAAGATGTGAAAGATTCACATGAAATACCTCCACGAGTTGTGGTTGATCAAGTGTTTGAAAATACAAAAGAATTTGACAAAATTTTAAATGACAAAGGCGCACATTATTTGAAAACCAACACTGTGGTATATCCAAATTTTGTATGCACTGATAAAACCATTTTTCCAAATCAAGATTTTGTCACTACTGGGAATGCTGAGAAAATTCATCCTAAATTCAACAAAATGAATGAAAACGATATTCAAAGGTCAACTACTGAAGGTTTTTTCGCAAATCAAAACACAGAAGATAACAATTTAACTCAAAATCCTTATGTGTTTCAAAAACAAAAATCATCACAAAAATGGGTGGTTAAAGGTGAAAAAGCAAAAAAAGCTTTTGAAAAAGTTAAAAAATCAAAGGCTGAAGTGAAATTAAATTCTCATGAATTCAAATTGATGGTTGGAAATTATTCAACAGAAAATAATGTTTCAAAAAGAAAAGCAAGAAAAGCAATCTTTTGGCAAGTTGTGTCTAATGATAAACCAAAAGTTGAAAAAGAACAAATTTCAAAAACAACATCATCAAAATTTCAAAGCAAAAATAAACAAACAGATACAGGTTTTCACAAACCAATAAATTCTGTTGACAAAATTCCATGTGTTCGCAAATATGACAACAATCGAAAATTTGAGACATCGCAAAAATTTGTAAATAATCAAAAGTTTCAAAATGTTGGCAAATTCACGAATACTTCATCAACTTTGAAAAATTCAACTCAAGCAAAAGTGAAATTTTCACCGAAACAACCAAATTTTCCAAATTCTTCAGTCTCAAAACCGACCATAGTTTCGTATACAAAAGGAAAATCTGATGTAAGTACGATCAATTGTTGGCTTGAAGGGAAAGGAAGACAATATCAAAGTGGGAAGTTTTCAGAGCAACAAATAAAGAATGCATTTGACAAGTTCGCAAATAACTCTTCCACTTCTAGTTCACCATCTCATAATTCACAAGTTCCGGTTCAAAAATGGAAACCAGTTATCAAAACTACGAATGTTCTGAACGATGAGATTACAATCAATGGAAATCCAAAACTATTGAATGACTATATTTCAATATCTGGATTTGATGATGTTGATATAATGGATTCTGTCATAAACAAAGTGAAAACATGGTTTTTCAATTCAAAGAATTTGTTTCATTCTACTAATGATGGACCCAACAAGTCTTGGGTTCCTAAATTTTTTCAATAAATGCAGGTGATGTGTGACGAGAAATATGATGCGAAATGGTATATTGATAGTGGTTGCTCTTGTCATATGACTGGAAGAAAGGAAAACTTGCGAGATTATAGAAGCTTGGAAAATGCAGGAGTAGTCAAATTTGGGAATAATCACAAGTGTCAAGTGAAAGGCTATGGGAAAGTCACAAATGGACAATTCACTGTTAACAGGGTTGCTTATGTTGAAGGACTTCAACATAACTTGATTAGTGTGTCACAACTTGGTGTGGGTACTGGAAACCAGGTTGTATTTAATGAAGAAGGAAGTATCATTTCGAATGCGAAGACAAATGAAGTACTTCTCAAATCCAAAAGATATGGTGATATGTTTACACTGGACATCAAACCAATCGTGGGAAAAATTATTGTGTGTTTACTATCAAAGGCATCTAATGATGTCAGCTGGCTTTGGCATAGAAGATTGTCACACTTGAACTTTCGCAATATTAACAAACTTGTCACTGAAGATTTAGTTCGAGGTTTACCTGTACTAAAATTTGACAATGATTCTCTGTGTGCAGCTTGCGAACAAGGAAAACAACATAGAAAAGGTCATCCGATTGTGATAGATTCAAAAATCGTAGAACCATTGGAACTTCTTCACATTGACTTATGTGGACCGTCGACTGTTGATACAATCAATAAAAAGCAGTACATTTTAGTTATTGTTGATGATTTTTCTCGATTCACATGGGTATTTTTTCTCAGGTTAAAATCTGAAGTTGCTCAGACGATGATTGATTTTATCAAATTGATTGAGATCAGCCTTAAAAAGAATGTTCGCAAAATTAAAAGTGATAATGGTTCTGAGTTTAAAAACTAAACTCTTGATTCATTTCTCATAGGCAAAGGAATTTCGCATAATTTCTCCTCGTCGTATACTCCACAACAAAATGGTGTTGTTGAAAGAAGAAATCGATCTCTATGCGAAGCAGCCAGAACAATGTTAACATATGCGAATCTACCTCAATATCTTTGGGCTGAAGCAGTTTCAACTGCATGCTTTACTCAGAATAGATCATTTATTCATCGCAGATTCAATATCAATCCATATGAAACCATCAACAATTGAAAACCTAATGTCCAATTTTTCCATGTTTTTGGTTGTAGGTGCTTCATAATGAATCTCAAAGATAATCTGACAAAGTTCCAAGCTAAAGCTGACGAAGGCATATTCTTAGGATATTCACAAAATTCAATAGCATACAGGGTGCTAAACAAGCAAACAAGAAAAGTAGAAGAAACTTTCAATTTAACTTTTGATGATTACTATCTTAAACAAACGGATAGTAAATTTGAGAATAAATCAATTCTTGTTGATTCAGATACACAAATTGATAATTCTGAAATAAATGATTTTGATTATGACTTAATTTTTAGAATTCCTGACAGGGCAATTGATGCGGAAAACAATGCTCCTGATAATCAATCAACAGAATCCTCAAAAGATACTGATGATTCAACAATCACTACAAGTTCAGAATCATGCGAAAGTGTGCATGAAGTTCATATGGAGGGGGAGCATACGATTAACAATGAACTCAGAACTCAAACTTTCGAGAGGGAGAATGGAAATTTGAATCATCATGTTGAGGGGGAGCATTCGCAAATTCAACATGATCATTATTTTGAGGGGGGGCATCAAGATGAACATCATGTTGAGGGGGAGCATGATGAAACAGAGACAATTAATCTTGATGAAAATGATGAGTTTCATGAACTAAATGATAATTTTTCTGTTGCAGGATTTGAAAATGAAGATATGTATGAAGATGCACCATTGGAATTAAATCCTGATTATCCACCACTTGAGAAATGGACAAGAAATCATCCAAAAGAATAGGTAATTGGAAATCCACAAGATGGTGTGTTGACAAGAGCACAAATTCGTGCAAAAAATGAGGTACTGAATGCAAACCAAGAACTGTGTATGTTTCATGTCTTTATTTCGAAAATAGAGCCAAAGACAGTAAAGGATGCTATGGAACACTCAGATTGGGTTGTTGTTATGCAATCTGAACTGGCTGAAGTTGAACGAAACAAGGTTTGGAGATTAATTCCTAAACCTTCTGATGTTTCAATTGTCGGATTAAAATGGATTTTTAAAAATAAAAGCGACAAAGATGGCAATATTATTCGAAATAAAGCTAGACTAGTTGTTAAAGGTTACTCGCAACAAGAAGGAATTGACTATGAAGAAACATTTTCTCCTGTTGCAAGACTTGAAGCAGTTCGCATATTTTTAGCTTATGCAGCTCACAAAGACTTTGATGTTTTTCAAATGGATGTTAAGTGAGCATTTTTGAATGGAGAACTTCAAGAAACAGTCTATGTTGAACAACCACCAGGATTTATAAATGATGAACATCCTGATCATGTTTACATCCTAGACAAGGCAGTGTATGGATTAAAACAAGCACCAAGAGCCTGGTACGCAACACTTACAAACTTCTTGAAACAATCTAAATTTAAACAAGGATCAGTAGACCCCACATTATTTCGCAAGAAAGTTGGGAATCATCTAATGCTTGTTCAAATTTATGTTGATGATATTATTTTTGGCTCAACTGACCCAGCATTGTCAATTGAATTTGAAAATCTAATGAAGAGTCAATTTGAAATGAGTATGATGGGAAAAATTAATAATTTTCTTGGATTGAACATAAGACAGAACAGGGATGGAATTTTAATCAATCAAGAAAAATACACGAAGAACTTGCTTGAAAATTTTGGAATGACTAACAGCACGAAATTGAGAGTACCAATGGCAGTGGGAACAAGATTAACTCCTTCGTTAGATGCTCCTGCTGTTGACTTAACACTTTATCAAAGCATGATAGGGTATTTATTGTACTTAACTGCAAGTAGACCTGATATTATGTTTTTGGTATGTAATTGTGCTAGATATCAAGCTAATCTCAGAGAACCTCATTTGACTGCAGTGAAAAATATTTTTCGCTATCTTAAGGGAACAGTTTCGTTAGGACTTTGGTATCCTTCGAAAACGGGATTTTTCATTCAAGCTTTTTTAGATTCTGATCTAGGAGGATGTACTTTGGATAGGAAAAGTACGAGTGGTGGATGTCAACTATTGGATGGGAAGTTGGTAAGTTGGCAATCGAAGAAGCAAACTTGTGTGGCTATATCAACTGTTGAGGCTGAATACATTGCTGCTGCTGCTTGCACTTTGCAAATTATTTGGATTCAGAGTCAACTTCATGACTATGCAATAAACATGAAAAAATTCCCTTGTATTGTGATTCGCAAAGTGCAATTCGCATTTGTCATAATCCAGTACAACATTCAAAGACAAAACACATTGCTCTTCGATATCATTTTATCAAATATCATGTGGAAGATGGGAATATTGAAATTCATTTTGTTAAAACAACTGAACAACTTGCTGATATTTTTACTAAACCTCTTGATGAAAAATCATTTGTAAGAATTTTAGCAGGTTTGGGGATGATTGATGCGAATTCAATTCCAAAATATCAAGCATGAAAGTTTCATTCAGCAGTTATGAGTCAGAATTGTTCAGATGTTACTGTTCATACAGAGGCTTCGCATGACTTCGCATCCACATTTCTTCGCATTTGCGATCATAACAACTAAGGTTAGGTTTACGATTCATTTTGTAGTTTTTGTTTTTGAAAAATCAAAAATCCAAAAAGATTTTATGTTTATTCATTTTTGTTTTTGAAAAATCAAAAATCCAAAAAGATTTTATGTTTATTCATTTTTGTTTTTGAAAAATTAAAAATCCAAAAAGATTTTATTTTGTTATGTTTTTTATTTTGAAAAATTTAAAATCACAAAAATATTCTTCAGTGTGTTTTGAGTGTTGTCCAAGGCTTAATGCGAAGAGGTCATGCTTATATGTTTCTATGGGAAGGTATCAATTTTTTTTATTTGAACTAGTTAGGATGTCCTTAGAAGCATGTTGCAGCATGTTGACTCAAGCCTCATATGACTCTATGTGTGAGAAAAGAAAGCCTTAATGAAATTATCACATGAAAATTTCTTCCCGAAAGGCTTGTATCCGCATAAGTCAAAAGAGCTACCTTACTCTTCTCATATGAGTTAAGAGTTTTTTGTTTGGTCCACATATAACAGAGGTACATTCGATCTAATAACCAATCTTTTTCATCTCAAAATTTCTTCACACAAAGACGTATGTCCCAGAGGTCTCTGATCCAACCCATCGAGACTTAGATATACAAAAATTATGTGTTTATGATCTGACATCATGAGTCCGTGATGGAATTGAAACCCAAACATCATAAACCTTGAGGAATTGACGGGGAACATAGTTCCAGATTTTAACGAAACTTTTGTTTCAGTACCAAAATTTCGAAACTCCAAATCATATTCAATTCGCATGTGTGGTCTTGATCAAACATTCGCAACCCACGATGTTTGTTACCCAACAAGATCCGGTACAAATTTTTTTTTATGAATATGATTTCTGTGTGAGTTTTATTCGCCAATCCTAGTCATGATAAATATTTTCAAAAGCCAACTTGTCACTGACTACACTAGTCATACAAGTAATTTCATTTACAATTTCTCACCTTATGTTAAGGTTGATATGTAATGAAATTTGAAACTAACCCAAAAATATCTTTTAAAAGAAGCCCTTCGATACTTATCAAAAAGTATTCGATTCTAATTCACGGGAAACTACATGAGCTGTTGATCATCTCTCTTGATGATTAACGAAGCAACCTATGCCTGGGGTTCAACTGCATTCGTGTCAAATTGAATTTTTGACATCACAGAATTCGAAGAAAAAAATTATTTGTTTCCCATCTTATTTCTTTGGAACAATGCACACATGAAATCCTTGAGGTTCTGAGTAATACCAACTCAGGCTGATGATTTCGCAAATCTGGCATATGACTTCACTTTACATCCCAAAAGTGAAAGAGCCTTGCCTCCATGCGAAGGGTTTTAACGGTTCAAATTCTATAATAGGAAAATTGACAGGCTGTGTACTCAAGATGGTTGGTATTCTGTCCGGTTTTCAAGGATATGTGATAGTTACTTTTTGAAGCATGGTTATCTTTTACAGTCATGATCCGATTTTCAAGGTGCCACATCGGATAATAGTAAATATATCCCGCTTTAATTTCAAATCGATTTGGGTAACCTATAAATGGGGGATCATGATCATTGTATACAGTTACGCGAACAAAACTTTCACAATACTAAAAAGCTTCAAACTTTTTCAACTTCAACTCTTTCAAACCCTAACAATGGCTGGCACTCAATCAAAAACTGATGAAGTTCTCTCACAATCACTCATGAAGATCCAAAGCACCAACTATCAAGTTGATCTGAATGTCTCTTCTTATCCCGAAGGACTAAAGATGCTTATAGTTGCCTTGAAACGATCACCCTTGTCCACCGCCATGTTTAGTTCTTTCTCATTTCCGATGACATGGTTGTCATTGGCAGCTTCATCGGCTTCACACAACTACACCACTAATGTGATAACCTTCAACATGATGAACAACAAACGGGTTAAAGTTACCAAGAAGATGTTCGTTGAGTTCTTGAAAATCCCTAACAACCCTCCATTTTTCAAACCCATTAATTCCCAAATCATCCACATGTTCAACAAAATGGGCCATCAACCAACACTTGAGAATATCAGTGACTTCAGAAAGTCAGGATTACCGTGTATGTGGAATTTTCTGTTTGGTATTTTTCTCAGATGCTTAACAAGACGTACAGTTGGTCTTCATAGGGGGCGTATGGAAGTTTATGCCATGGTAATGGGCTTGTACTATGATATTAGTGTGGACTATGCAACTCAGTTATGGAAGGAGTTTGTTAAGAGTCTGGAAAACACGAATTCGGAAAAAGGAATTTCATGCGCAAGGTATTGGAGCCTTATTATGGAAAAGGTGTATGACAAAGAGGGAATTCAAGTTCCAGAGGGTGCTGATGTGGCTGAATTTTCATTATATCAATTTCCCAAGGAGGTGTTGATACGCTACATGAAGACTTTCAATCCAGCTGTGGAGACTGGAATTTTGTTAGAAGTTGCTGCCAAAACCCCAAAGAAGAAGAAGGCTACCAAGAATGATGTAACTGCTCAATCTTCAAAATAGGGTCAAGAAGAGGAGGTTCAGATAGAGGAAACCTCACCAAAATCGAAGAAGGAAACAATACCCTCAAAATCAGGGGTATTGAAAAAGATTCGCAAGACTGAAGTGAGCAGTAAGGGGTTCACAGTTCGCAATATTCCAGCTCCTGTCTCTCCAGGATCTAAGAGGCAACATGCTTAAGATGTTGCGAAACAAATGCAACAAACATTGTTAAAAAAGCGAAAGCTGATAATTCGCAATGAGTCTTCCGATGAAGAGGTGGTTCTAGACACTCCACTAGTTTCTACACCGGTAATCATTTCTGTTCCACCTGTGTCAAATATTCAAGTTTCGCAAATTTCTTCACAACCACTTGAAATAGTCACTACCAAATCAGTTTCTAAGGAGGTACCTATTTTCGATACGGTTGTCAACGTATCTGATACGGGGGCACCTATCACAAGTGTTGAAACCACTTTGCCCATTAGCCTACCAGTCACCTTACCCATTTCTTTACCACCTGTATCATTTCCAACTACTACACTATCCACAACCTCATCCATTTTTGATCATCCTCTACAAAACCCATTTACAACCCTATTTCCCTCACAATCACCTGAAACTCCTCAACCTTCGCAACCCATGTCTGATAATGAAACCGAAGGAGGAGATTTTGGAGGAGTATTTGAAGATATTCACTTTGATTCAGAGGAGGAGGATATACCTGATCATATGCTTATGATAGGAAAGCAGTTCAATATCCTGAATCATAAGTTGAATGCCATTATTCAGTCACAAGCTGATTCTGGCAGAATATCGTCTATCTCATCAATGGAGGTTGATGTTATGCTTAAGGCTGCTGAGAAGCGAATATTGGATAAGGTTGATCAGACAAACAAAAATAATGAGCTTCACATTACAGCTCAAGGAAGTTTATTCAATGGAGTCGTAAAAGATTTACAATATGTTGCAAAAGAACGCCATGTTCTGTTTGTGCAGGATATAAAGAAAGTTCGGGAGGATGTAAACTTCAAGCTTGAAGAGTTAAAGACCGAACTTGCAAAGGAGCTTCAAGATATTCATTCTCAACAGATTGAAGTTCAGAAGAGGGTTGATGTAGTTGTCTCAGACATCAACAAAATTATTGTTGCTCCTATCATTGATACAAATCATAAAGAAGATATGGAAAAGTTTGATCAGTTGATTCAAATGGTGACTGAGTTTAAGGCCTTGATTTCGCAATCTTCATCTTCATCTATTCTTACTCCTGAATTCTTGACTCTCAAATTAAATACTTTGGAACAAGCAATTCAGAAGGCACTGGCTCCGAATGCGAACTTCACCTCTTTACTACCAAAAGAGTGCCCCACCTGCTTTCATAGGGGTGCAAGGGGGAGAGAAAAATTTAAGTAAAGAGGATGATGCGAAGACCGTGGGGAAAGTAATATCTACTCAGCTCAAATCTACTCTTCCAATACTTACGATGCCAATTTCCTCAACAACAATAACCACAAGACCAATTTCCAAAGGAATATCGATTGGGGAAAAAGAAGGAAGTTCGATTATGAAACCTCAAACTGATATTGTGGGTAAAGGAAAAGGAATTTTGTACGAAAAATCGAAGGAGGAGAAGAAAGCTGAAGCAGAGGCTGAGTTGGAAAGAATGAAACAAGTCCAAAGTATTATGAGGCAAAGGGCAAGTGATCCACCTACAATGAACAAAGGAGATCATGCGAAGCTGTACTCTTATGAAACTATAGAGTCAAAAGTTGTGGGAAGGGAAATGTATGAATTCGAGAAGAAGCCGAAGAGAAGTTATGATATTGAGAATTCAGATAATTGTCAGTTAGATTTTCCGATTAACGAAATGCTCTTCATTACAGCTTAATACAAGATTAGCGAGAAGTTTGATAATCCTGATGACTACATAAACATGAAAATCAGATTTCATGTTGTATTGGGGAAGAATCCAGATGAAGTATGGTCTTTAATGAAGATCAAAAAGGTGTTAATGATCAAGAAAGATACGATGTTTGAAGACATGCTTCAGAATTTTCGTTACTTTGTTATTCGAGCTGATAACAAGCAGTATGACTTCACAATAGCTGACTTCCCTCTGATGAATTGCAATGATTTGATTTAAGTGGCTCTCATTTTGAAACATATGGAAGAGAATAAGCTCAAAGGATCTGAGACTGAAGTGTTTAAGATCGGGTTCGCACAGGTCAAGACGTATATCGACAATTACTTCGATTTTTTGGCTCTAACTGATGAAGAATTGGCAACTACCTTGGGAAGGGAAGTGAACGTCCCTTGGGAAGAAACCTTAACCCAGTCAGCATTATCAAAGTATGTTGTTGGGGAAATATGCCTGAAACCTTTCGGTATGGTGCTTTCGGGAAGAGATACGAAGGGAAAGCCCAAGAAATTTTTGTTTAAGGTCTCAGAGGTTGAAAGATACTTCTTCGCAATATACGCACTTCATTGTTCGTATGAACAACTGCAAGAAGAATAATGAAGGAGACAAGAAGGAGCTCAAGAAGGTGATTTCTTGGTATGGAGAAGTGCGAAAGACAATTCACTCAGCTGTTCAAAGGCTTATGGACTGAATAGCTTCGACTGTTTACAAAAGGGGAGATTGTAGAGGTTAAATTGTAAAAGTCGAATTGTGTGTTTGTTTAGTTTCTCATTTTTAGTTATTTTACTAAGTCAGATTTATGCAAAGCGTATTGTAATAGACTTAGTATATTTTTTATACACTCAGGTTCCCTATAAATAGGGACTGAGGATAGAAGTAGAGGATAACTTTTGGAACTCAAATATCCTTTCCGCTTATTCTTGTAATCAGTCTTTATCAATATAAGATCTGATTAATATTTACTCTTCGGGTTCTTAGTTTTCAATCACTCAAATCATTATTACTTTCATAATCTCGATAACAATTCTCTTCAGTAAGGAGTGCAAAATGATGTCAATTGCTAACTCCTCAGGGAAGTTCACATTCAATTTCTACAAACGGTCCACATATCGTTGCATTTTCTACATGTGGGTCGTGATGGGTTCACCATCCTTCATTTGGGTTGTAATCATGGAGGAGATGATTTCATATCGCTCTTGACGAGCACTCTGATGGTATCGGTCAATCAAATCCTCGTGCATCTCAAAAGGATAGTAGTGCTCGTAGGACTTTTGGAGCTCGGCTGTCATAGTGGCCATCATGATGCATGCCACTTTTGTAGCATCTCTTTCATGTGCCTCATATGCAGCGACCTCCTAAGGAGTTGCAGTCGGCTAAAGAGCCTTAAGCTCCTTGTCAAGGACATATTCCTTGTCCTTGTAAAGAGTGACCATCCTGATGTTTCGGATCCAATCCATAAAGTTGGAACCATCGAAGATGACTCTCTCACAAAGGTTCATGAGAGAGAAGGAGCCAGTAAGGTTAGTGTCACACCCCCAAACCAGAATGGCGGAAACATTCGGGGGTGGATGACTTCACGTAGTATCACAACCATTGAATATTGTAAAGAAAGTAACACAACCATCACATATATAATGAAAACGTATGTTGTTGCGTTATACATAATAGCAAAAGAATATTACAATGAGATGATAAATGTTCAATAATAAAACATCTTTAGTGTATCCTTCTCCAAAAGCTGGTGGTTACCTGTATTACTGATTCCCTGAGAAATACAAGTGGTTTCGAAAAAGTGTCAACAATTAAGTTGGTGAGTTCATAAGTGTTTTGCATTGAAAAGTATGTCCTTTTTTATAGTAAATCGATGAACGAGGTTTTCAGAAAATCCAATATTTTCTATAAATGATTTGAAAAGTTTCCCGTGTTGGAGTGCATTAGTGTTTTCCATGCTTGAATAATAGTGATAAAATTTGTGTTAACAATAAAATGGAAAACTGAAATGCATGTATGAATCTCGTAAATCTGACTTGTTTTTATACTTTTATGTGAGTTTTATAACCATGCTAATGACATTGATGGCCTGTAACAACGTTCTTCAGGCGTTGGAACTGTTATGACATTTGTCACCCCAGGCCTGCCGGCCTAGCTGTAGCTAACAGCTTAGGTGTGGGATTGTCAATCCCGTATAGATCTATACACAAGTATCACGCTCCCCCTACAAGGGATTATGGTATATAATACAGGACTTAATAATGCATACTCGAACGTACGTGAAGCTGTCTCACATTACTAGGTATAAACAGATTTACGATGATAAAAGACTTTGCTTCACTTGAAAGTATTTCATTTGTCAAGATGCATACATAAAATGTATGAATAACTTGTTAGCTATGTTCGTTATAGCTTCTCAAAAGTATGTTTTCATTTAGTAAGAATAACTTGGTGATATAATAGCCTTCTAAGCATAAAGATGTTTATAAAAACGATACTTCGACTCATAATGTACTTGTATTTCCTCCCTAAAACATGAAAAGAATTGAAAATTAAGGGTATGAACTCACTCGTTAAGTTTGAAGAGAGAGGCTAGGTTTGAGCAGAACTTCGATCGCGGATGGTTGCGTCGTCGGGCTTTTCGGGGGTCTCTGCAGCGTAAATCTTTCGTCGGGGGCTCGAGTGCGGAAACCAAGGTAAGAAAAGGGTCTCTGGAGCTGGGAGAATGGCTAAGAAATGGTGAAGGTGTGTCTAAACTCGAAGCTTATGCCTTCTATTTATAGGGCTGGAAAACCCCGTACGCGGCGCGTACTTCCGGAGTACGCGGGGCGTAAAATGGCGTCATGGCTTACGACTCGGGTCTAGCTAGCGTAGCTTGGGCGGGTCGATGGGACTCCTGGGTCTAGCCGAGCGTAGCTTGGGCGGGTCGATGAGACTCGACTCTGGGTCTAGTACGCGGGGCGTACTCCCAGAGTACGCGGGGCGTAATCCCTGCTTCCGACTTCTAAATTCCGTAACTTTCGCGTACGAGCTCCGTTTTTCGCGTTCTTTATATCCACGTGTAGGTGAGATTATGCTCTACAACTTTCATTTAGACTCCGTCGGCTAGTTTTGACTTTATTTTTAATGATATATTTTTAATAGGCCGGGCCTCCTAAAGTTCGTTAAAAATTCATAGGTTCTTTATTCGACGCCGGTTTTCGTTTGTCTTTTTATTGTTTTATTACTACTGAGGAGATCTTCAACTTCCGTTTAGGTGGCGATAGCTAAATAACACTCGATCTTCAATCCGAGTTTTTAGCCCTCTACTACAGTTACGAAACTTTGAAATTTCGTAACTTCTTCATACGAGGTCCAATTTGGGCGATCTTTTTATGCACGTTCACCTTTCAACGAGATCTACGACTTTTGTTTAGATACTTAAGGCTTAAAATGCATTTTTATTGAGATTCTACTTTTTACGTCAAATAATGTTTTAACGTCGTGTCGTAAATATATAAGTGGTTATAATTTCTTCAATATAACCCGGTTTTGAGCGTTCTTTATGTTCTTGGAAACCTTGGCATGATATCTAATCTTTGATGTATCCCAACTTAGATACTTGAACACTTTATTTTCGAGGTTAATTTCGTTGCTTTTTAGCTTTCGAGTGTTTACAATGCTTTTTGGGAAAAATAGGGTTGTCACATCATCCCCCTATTAAGGGAATTTCGTCCCGAAATTTAATCTAAGATAGTGTTTACAGTTTTAGGAAAAAGATGCGGGTACTTTTGTTTCATCTGATCCTCGCGTTCCCAGGTGTATTCAGGTCCTCGCTTGGCGTTCCAGCGGACCTTTACAATGGGTATGCGGCTTTGTTTAGTCCTTTTGATTTCCCGATACATGATCTCTACTGGTTCCTCCACAAATTGGAGGTTTTCATTTATTGCAATTTCGTCTAGAGGGACGACAAGGGTCTCATCGGATAAGCACTTCTTTAGATTTGATACGTGAAAGGTAGGATGTACGTTGTGGAGCTCCTGAGGTAGTCTAAGTTTGTAGGCCACTGGACCGATCCTGGCAAGGATCTCGAATGGTCCGATGTATCTAGGGTTCAGTTTTCCACGTTTTCCGAAGCGTATTAAACCTTTCCAAGGCGAGACTTTGAGTAGGACACGGTCTACAACTTGGAATTCCAAGAGTTTGCGTCTCTTATCTGCGTAACTCTTTTGTCTATCTCTTGATGCTTTTAGACGTTCTCGGATTTGAACAATCTTCTCCAGAGTCTCCTTTATGATTTCTGGTCCAGTGAGCGTGTTGTCAATTGCTTGTCCTTTTGCTAGTTGCGTGTCCCCTACTTCGGCCCAGCACAAAGGTGACCTGCATTTGCGGCCATAGAGGGCTTCGAACGGGGCAGCCTTGATACTGGTGTGGTAGCTATTGTTGTACGAGAACTCGACCAATGGTAGATGTGTGTCCCATGCTTTGCCAAAATCGATTACGCAAGCTCTCAGCATGTCTTCTAGGGTTTGTATAGTTCTCTCGCTCTGGCCGTCGGTTTGTGGGTGATAAGCGGTACTCATGTCTAGTCTTGTCCCCAAAGCTTTTTGTAGCGACTGCCAGAACCTTGAGGTGAATCTACTATCTCGGTCCGAGATAATGGATATGGGCACACCATGCAGTCGTACAATTTCTCTGAAGTATGTCCTTGTTAACTTCTCCAATTTATCCGTCTCTTTGATCGGTAGGAAATGTGCTGACTTAGTTAACCTGTCGACAATTACGCAAATGGTGTCGAGTCCGCTTGTTGTCTTGGGTAACTTTGTTATGAAATCCATGGTTATTCACTCCCACTTCCATTCGGGTATTTCTGGTTGTTGTAATAAACCCGAGGGCTTCTGATATTCCACCTTGACTTTGGCACATGTCAGGCATTTGCTTACGTAGGTAGCAATTTCGGCTTTCATTTTTTGCCACCAGTACAACTTCTTAAGATCGAGATACATCTTATCGGAGCCGGGATGTATGGAGTATCGTGTTTTATGGGCTTCGTCCATAACGATTTCCCTGAATCCACCAAACTTCGGTATCCAAATTCGATCCATGAAATAACGAATTCCGTTGTTCTTGGTCTCAAGGTTCTTATCCATTCCCCTTAGGGCTTCTCCTGTCACATTGTCATAGTTAGGGATTTCACTCGGCGACCTGAGTACTCCTTCCGACTGAGTGCATCAGCCACTACATTAGCCTTTCCGGGGTGATATCGGATTTCGCACTCATAATCACTTAGTAGTTCTACCCATCGCCTCTGTCTCATGTTGAGTTCCTTCTGGTTGAGGATATGTTGGAGGCTTTTATGATCAGTGAAGATGGTACATTTTGTGCCGTAGAGATAGTGTCTCCATATCTTCAGAGCGAAGACGACTGCTCCTAGCTCAAGATCATGTGTTGTGTAGTTCACTTCGTGCGTCTTTAGTTGTCTTGAGGCGTAGGCGATGACCTTCCCTCTTTGCATTAAGACACACCCAAGTCCTTGGTTTGAAGCATCACAATAGACCACGAAGTCCTCCGTTCCTTCTGGCAAGGTTAGGATGGGCGCACTACATAAGGCTCGTTTTAGTGTCTGAAATGCGCTGTCTTGTTTTTCTCCCCAGTCGAAGGTCGCATTTTTCTGGGTTAGGGTGGTAAGTGGCTTGGCAATCCTTGAAAAGTTCGGTATGAACCTTCGGTAATACCCGGCGAGTCCCAAAATTTGTCGGATTTCTGTAGGGGTTCTTGGAGTAGTCCAACTATCTATTGCCTTTATCTTGGAGGGGTCCACGTGTATTCCTTCTTTGCTTACAACATGTCCTAGGAAATCCACTTCCCGAATCCAAAATTCACATTTGGAAAATTTTACGTAAAGTTTCTCTGCCCTTAATGTTTCCAGTACTTGGCGGAGATGTTTGCTGTGTTCTTCCTGGCTTCTTGAATAGATGAGTATATCATCTATGAATACGATCACGAATTTATCCAGGAAGGGACGACATACTCGGTTCATTAAGTCCATGAACACTGCTGGAGCATTCGTCAATCCGAAGGGCATTACTACAAATTCGTAGTGACCATAACATGTTCAGAAAGCCGTTTTAGGGATGTCTCCTTCCAGTACTCACAGTTGGTGATAACCAGATCTTAGATCGATCTTTGAGAAGTAGCTTGCTCCCTGAAGTTGGTCGAATAGATCGTCTATGCGCGGTAAGGGATATCGGTTCTTGATCGTGAGTTTGTTTAGCTCCCGATAATCGATGCACATGCGAAAGCATCCGTCCTTCTTCTTCACAAATAGGACTGGCGCTCCCCATGGTGAGAAGCTCGGTCTGATGAATCCCTTGCTCAGCAGCTCATTTAATTGATTGGATAGTTCTTGCATCTCGGCTGGGGCTAAACGGTACGACGACTTTGCTACAGGGGTAGCCCGGGGGATTAAGTCGATTATGAACTCGACTTGACGTTCCGGTGGGATTCCTGGAAGATCTTCTGGGAAAATATCCGGGAAGTTGCAGACTTCCGGAATATCTTTAATGTTTTTCGATTCTCGTTTCTTGTCTACTACGTGGGCTAGAAAGGCATGATATTCCTTACGAAGATATTTTTGTGCTTTAATACAGGAAATGATTTGTAAACTTGAACTAGGTTTGTCGCCATAAATGACAAGAGATTCGCCGTTTGGCAGATTTAGGTGAACAGCCCTTTCGTGGCAAAGGATGTCGGCATGGTGAAGGCTCAACCAGTCCATACCGATGATGACATCGAAACTTCTTATGGAAATGGGCATAAGATCGAATCGAAACAAGCGTTCATTTAAACTTAGTGTGCACCCTACGTACAAATCGTTTGCGTGTTCTGTTTTACCGTTTGCCATTTCTACAGTGAATATTTTATTGAGTGGTTGGGGTTTTTGATTAAGTAGGTGTTTGAATTTATGACTCACAAAACTTCTCTCCGCACCGCAGTCAAAAAGTATGCATGCATAAGTGTTGTTGAGTAGAAACGTACCCGTAACCACTGTGGGGTCCGCTATTGCTTCTCTCTGCCCTACTGCCAGCACTCTCCCCACACCGCCAATATTCCTTTCCTTGGGACAATCCCTCCTGAAGTGTCCAGTCTCTCCGCACCCATAACACGCCCGGCTTACTCTAGTGCCAGAAACTTGAGTGATTGGTCGTGCTGGTGCTTTACAGAAACGGGCTGTGTGCCCTTTCCTGTCGCAGTTCTTGCAGTGCATCTCGCGACAAATACCATGGTGATGGTAGTTGCACTTGCTGCACTTGGGCAGAATTCCCGCATATGGTTTTGTTGGCGCAGAGGTAGCAGGAGTTGTGGTGGGGGTAGTAGCAGCATGAACCGCAACCATTTGCTTCTTTGAAGGTTCTTGCGAAGTTTGTCCCTTCCTTTTGTTCCAAAGTTTCTTCTTGTTGTTGTTGTTGGCATTGATTTCATTGTTGTTGTTCCCTTTGGTTGGTTCAGCCATGATAGCCACGACTCCTTGACAGACACCATGATCAACAAGTGATTGCGCTAGTTCCTTGGCGCTGGCGAAAGTCAAGGGTCTGGAAGCTAGCACACTTCCACGAAGTTGGGGTGATAGTCCCTAGATGTATCTCTCGACCTTTTAGCTCTCCAGGGTTAACATGCCTGGGCAAAGCGTTATTAAGTCACTGAACCTGTTGGTGTAACCTGCTATATCCGAACCTACCATCGAGAGGTTCCACAGTTCCTGTTCAAGCTTCTGAATCTCGCCTCTTGGGCAGTATTCTCGAAGGAGCATTCTTTTCAGGTTTTCCCAACCCATGGAGTTTGCCACCACCAGGGTTAGTGTCTGGACGTGGCCATTCCACCATGTTAGGGCGCGTTCGGAGAAAGTAAAAGCGGCAAACTTTACTTTGCTTTCTTCAGGACATGCACAGATTTCAAATACAACTTCTGTTTTCTCTATCCATTGAGATAGAGCCAATACTCCCCCAGTCCCGTAAAAGGGAATAGGTTTTCCGTTGGTGAAGTCTTTGTAAGTGCATACCCCTGAACGGCCTTGACCTTGGCCATTTGTAAAACTGTTTGTTCCTCCCCCTGATCCGTTGTTGCTCATTTGTGTCATTGCTGCAGTTACAACAGCGGTTACAGCAGTCTGGAACATAACGGTGTCCATAATTGGAGGAGGTGGCGGAGGTGGTGTTGAAGTTGAGTTTCTGCGTGTTGATCTACGAGGAGGCATGTTCTGGTAGAGAAAAATAAGAATGAATACTATAAGTTTCTAATGTTTTGACAATCGAGTGTTAGTTGTATCTTGTAATTTGTTTTGACTTTAGGTTATGGTTTCATGGGAGGCATAGAAGTTTAAAACTCAAAATTTTTGAGAGGTATATAATAAGAAATACTTCATATTTATACATATAGGTCACACCTGAGGTGTGTTACATTGCATATCTTGTTGGGAAAATTTGATCTTCCTAGAGATCTCTGATTACGGATACAACAGGGAAAACAAGGGAAATAAAGGAAAAACTTTTATCCGAAATCCTAATCTATAACAAAATTATTGGGCATCGAACAAGCTCTACTTGCAGCTTTTGGAGCTAAACTCGGCATCCGACCATTTGACTCCCATCAATCGCCTCTCAAGATCTGCTTGTTGTTCCTTCATCTCTCTTATTTCTGCCAGAGCCGTTATCATTTTATTCTGAAGCGTCCCTGTGTAGATTTGGGTATTCTCATGTAGTCCTTCCAAACGGCGGATGTCAGCGGCGTTACCTTGGGTAGCAGCATTGACCTCGCGAACTCTGGTTGCTTGCCTGTCCGTCTCGTAGTTCTGGGTAGCTATAGCGTTCACAAGAACAGGAAGTGCTCGATCAGCTGAGCTTCCCCCACTGACATTGTTAAAATCTCGGCACATGCCGAAAGGAGGGCGTACACCTTGTTGGCGGCTCCAGTAGTAGAGGTGACTTCCCCACATGGGAATGGGTCCCGGTTGATATGGTCTGATTTCGGGAGGATGAGGGATGGGAGGGTCGTACACTTCTGGCTCGGAGTCTGTCCCGCTAGAAACTTCCACGATCTCCTCATCGACTTCGAATTCCTCTCCGACTTCAACTTCGAATTCTTCCTCAATCACCCCTTCGGGTTCTTCCTCGACCTCTTCTTCGATTTCCTCTGGATCTTCCTCCGGGTCTTCTTCTATCCAACCGCCGTTGCCTTGGTTTGGGTAGTAGGGATCTCCTAGTAAATGGAATCCGGCCATTTGTCTGTACTCGGATGGATGTATGAGAACTTTTTAAGAAAAGAAAATTCTATTTAACGACTTACTATTTTTAACTATAATTTGTACAACTATTTTTAATAATACTCCTATAATATTTCAATTTGGCGAAACTAAGTTAATTTGTACTTGGTAAGTTCTTGGCTTGTTGTCCACTATGACCATTCCTCGACGTACATTGGTCAAGTCCAGGATAAATATAGTTGATCAGGCTATATTTATTCTCGACCTGATTACATACCCCGAGGCTCAATCGTAGTGTCGTAACTTTCCTTAATACTTTTTAGTAAAACTTGTTATGATACGAGATTAATGCATGCTTTTAAAAATGTATATCTTTAAAAGAAAGTATTTTGTTCATGAAAATGTTTCATCAGAGGGTTTTTGGTCCCCTTTGTATTTATAGTTTGTATATCGTATGTGGTTCGATATACTTAGTTCACTATAAACAATGCTCTGATACCAATCTGTCACACCCCCAAACCAGAATGGCGGAAACATTCGGGGATGGATGACTTCACGTAGTATCACAACCATTGAATATTGTAAAGAAAGTAACACAACCATCACATATATAATGAGAACGTATGTTGTTGCGTTATACATAATAGCAAAAGAATATTACAATGAGATGATAAATGTTCAATAATAAAACATCTTTAGTGTATCCTTCTCCAAAAGCTGGTGGTTACCTGTATTACTGATTCCCTGAGAAATACAAGTGGTTTCGAGAAAGTGTCAACAATTAAGTTGGTGAGTTCATAAGTGTTTTGCATTGAAAAGTATGTCCTTTTTGATAGTAAATCGATGAACGAGGTTTTCAGAAAATCCAATATTTTCTATAAATGATTTGAAAAGTTTCCCGTGTTGGAGTGCATTAGTGTTTTCCATGCTTGAATAATAGTGATAAAATTTGTGTTAACAATAAAATGGAAAACTGAAATGCATGTATGAATCTCATAAATCTGACTTGTTTTTATACTTTTATGTGAGTTTTATAACCATGCTAATGACATTGATGGCCTGTAACAACGTTCTTCAGGCGTTGGAACTGTTATGACATTTTTCACCCCAGGCCTGCCGGCCTAGCTGTAGCTAACAGCTTAGGTGTGGGATTGTCCATCCCGTATAGATCTATACACAAGTATCACGCTCCCCCTACAAGGGATTATGGTATATAATACAGGACTTAATAATGCATACTCGAACGTACGTGAAGCTGTCTCACATTACTAGGTATAAACAGATTTACGATGATAAAAGACTTTACTTCACTTGAAAGTATTTCATTTGTCAAGATGCATACGTAAAATGTATGAATAACTTGTTAGCTATGTTCGTTATAGCTTCTCAAAAGTATGTTTTCATTTAGTAAGAATAACTTGGTGATATAATAGCCTTCTAAGCATAAAGATGTTTATAAAAACGATACTTCGACTCATAATGTACTTGTATTTCCCCCCTAAAACATGAAAAGAATTGAAAAGTAGGGGTATGAACTCACTCGTTAAGTTTGAAGAGAGAGGCTAGGTTTGAGCAAAACTTCGATCGCGGATGGTTGCGTCGTCGGGCTCTTCGGGGGTCTCTGCAGCGTAAATCTTTCGTCGGGGGCTCGAGTGCAGAAACCAAGGTAAGAAAACGGTCTCTGGAGCTGGGAGAATGGCTAAGAAATGGTGAAGGTGTGTCTAAACTCGAAGCTTATGCCTTCTATTTATAGGGCTGGAAAACCCCGTACGCGGCGCGTACTTCCGGAGTACGCGGGGCGTAAAATGGCGTCATGGCTTACGACTCGGGTCTAGCTAGCGTAGCTTGGGCGGGTCGATGGGACTCCTGGGTCTAGCCGAGCGTAGCTTGGGCGGGTCGATGAGACTCGACTCTGGGTCTAGTACGCGGGGCGTACTCCCAGAGTACGCGGGGCGTAATCCCTGCTTCCGACTTCTAAATTCCGTATCTTTCGCGTACGAGCTCCGTTTTTCGCGTTCTTTATATCCACGCGTAGGTGAAATTATGCTCTACAACTTTCATTTAGACTCCGTCGGCTAGTTTTGACTTTAATTTTAATGATATATTTTTAATAGGCCGGGCCTCCTAAAGTTCGTTAAAAATTCATAGGTTCTTTATTCGACGTCGGTTTTCGTTTGTCTTTTTATTGTTTTATTACCACTAAGGAGATCTTCAACTTCCGTTTAGGTGGCGATAGCTAAATAACACTCGATCTTCAATCTGAGTTTTTAGCCCTCTACTATTGTTACGAAACTTTGAAAATTCGTAACTTCTTCATACGAGGTCCAATTTGGGCGATCTTTTTATGTACGCTCACCTTTCAACGAGATCTACGACTTTGGTTTAGATACTTAAGGCTAAAATGTATTTTATTAAGATTCTACTTTTTATGTCAAATAATGTTTTAACGTCGTGTCGTAAATATACGAGTGGTTATAATTTCTTCAATATAACCCGGTTTTGAGCGTTCTTTATGTTCTTGGAAACCTTGGCATGATATCAAATATTTGATGTATCCCAACTTAGATACTTGGACACTTTATTTTTGAGGTTAATTTCGTTGCTTTTTAGCTTTCGAGTGTTTACAATGCTTTTTGGGAAAAATAGGGTTGTCACAGTTAGAACCCGAAGCATTGTTGGAAGACATCTGAAAAGCTGAAAGACAAGTTTAGATTAGATTTATAGAGTCCTTAATAAGACACCCGAATCTAATATTAAGGCTAGGACCCAACACAATATATTATAACTTAGAAAAGGGATGCCATAATCTAGGCTATAACATATTTGAAGGTAGGTGAATGAAGATTCACCAATTTCCACCATGAAAATGAAATGAATTATTAGGTTTAATTGGTTTGAAATTCCCAGATTCTTTTGAGATTCATTGAACTTTTCAATGGCATGTTTCAATCTCGAGTGTGCCCTTCAAGTTTTGTGACTGGGATGCCGAGGATCACAAAACAAGGTGTGAATAACCATGCAAATTCACTTGGTACCCTTAATATTATCACCCAATCGATGTGCCAGTTAACCACACACGCTCCACCGATCTATGATAACCATTAAGTTACCCTTTGTTATCCTTACTAGTCCAAGTTAGTGTGTCGGTTAACCACACATGCTCCACCAACAATTTGGTAATGTACAAAGTGTGAATTTCAAGGGTTAGCACCATTTTCACATTTTCCTAAAGCAACTAAGATTGGGAATTAATAAAACATTTAGTTACTTTATAATAATCTTTATACTTATAATGAGAATTAAAGTCACTGTCCTACCCGTTCAGCTAATGACCCTCCACTGATCAAGGAAGCGGTGGGTGAGAGTGGACACCCATTAAGCTGCCATTTTATAGGCAGCAACCTTATACCCCCCCCCCCTTATAGACCGGCTTCGTGAATGAGGCCTACTAATGGTAAAACGACTTGATCTTATACATATATACAAATATTAACCATTAATCTTATAATAGTATAAGGGTTGAGTTTTAACTTTTAAAGTCCTAAGGGTTGGAATTTAATGTGTGTGTGTGTGTGTGTCTTTAGAAATTCCAAAACTTGAGCGCAAGTTTTGAAACTCTTCAAAACTTTTCATTTCATAACTTATGAGTTAAAGGTTCATAAAAGTGAAGACTCTTCATTTTTATGTAACTTATGTGTTTAAAATTTCATTAAAGGAGGTGACCTTTGGAAATCCATAACTTGAGGACAAATTATGGATTCCATTAAAACACATAATTGATCAAGAATTAATCATTAAACAATTTACCAAGTAATTCCTATGATCTAACAATAACTCATAAGAACATGAATATTTATATCAAAATTTCAAGAACATATGAAAACATATAAACATGGAATTTTGATATTAGCGATTGTAAATAGATTAGAACAATCATTACACCATCTAAAACAGGTTTTAAAACATCAAAACAGTTTAGGGTAATGTTTCTTGTCCATTTCCAACAGCAAAAGTCGAAAAACTGCACTATGTGTCTCCTACTCGTCGAGTGCACGAACCTACTCGACGAGTAGGATGAATTTGTGCTTGGACTCAACGAGTCCCCCTATGGACTCGGCGAGTCCACTTCCTAGATAGCTCAATTTTGCGACTTTTCAACAGTTTGCATCAAGTATTCAAGAAAACAATCCTAGGCTCTGATACCACTGTTGGGTTTTGAGCAATCTAACACTCCTAAGGTGTTCATGCAACCCTAAAACCTTGGATCTATGTTTTACTATGAATACATGCAACTTTGATTTTTCTAAGGCTCATAACCTATCTAGCATGGCATGGGGAACATTAAACATAATGGCTAGAAGAATTACATACCTTTCAATTGTGAGTTGATTCCTTGGAGTTTGAGAGCCTAGCACCAATAATGTGGATGCCTCAAATGGAAATCACAAATCACCACAAACTTGGAAAAACCTTATGAGAGTGTATGTAGTTTATAGAAATCGGCCACCTCTTTACACACACACCACTAGTGCCATTTCAAACATTACAAGCTCCTTTATATAGCGTGGAGGATTAGGGTTACATCCATGTAAACCCTAATACCCATGACTCTTCCTTTCCAAGGATCCATGGGTTAAAAGCTCCATGGACTATCAATGGACTCCCATGCAAGCCAAGCCCATTCCAAATGAGTATTGGTCCACACTTATATAAATACAAGATCCCATCTTTAGTTAGTCACCTTTTTATCACCAAATTAATTCTAAATTAATTTATGAACAATACTAATTAAAATAATATGATTTCATATTAATATATTATAACTTATAATATATTAACAAATGATAAACAAACATTTCACAAAGGTTTAACCATAAATAGTTCGGGTGAAGTGCAACCCAAATGGACCATGCCGGGTCGGGTCAAGTATATACCAAATAAAGTTATGGACTTAGACACCTTATCCAACACTTTCTTGACAGGGGTTTTAATGATACGCATTGTGTGTCATAAATGCACGTCGTAAATGTGCGCCGTCTATAAACGACGCGCAAAAGCGTGTCGTCTCTCGTTATGACAGGGCCTTCCTTGAGGCGCATTTGCGCGTCGTCTGAGCGTTTTACGACACACATTGCGCGTCGTAAAAGGCTGTTTTTCTAGTAGTGTATGATGTGTTTTCTTGTCGGAAATCCACACGAACTTTTCAATATTTGTTTTAGCTCGTCAAAGGACTGTTCTTTGATAGAAAACTCATATGTCAAGAAGTCAGTGGGAGTCGTATTGATCTTGAGAGTTTCAAGAGTCAACCGATAATAAACCTTTTAGTTATCACTAGCACGCGACCCAAGGTTGATACCTAGTCATGTTTGATTGACACATTCTTATTTTTATGCACATCCAATTAAGTTGACAACGCTTATGAGTTGTATGTTTTTTCATTTAACTGCAAAAGAAAAACACATTGGTCACTGAAAGTTCTTTGATCAATCTGGGTGAATTGCTTAACAACACGGAAGCACTGATAGGCCCATGTGCTACCAGAGGGAAAGAAATTTAGAATAGTGAAGTTCAGTCCATGAAGGAAAGCTAAATTTGAATTTGTTTTTTCGTCCTAGACCTTGTCTTATGATTGTAGGTTGGAAATGATAGATTCGCATGGATGGGAACGTATACACCATAAAATCTAGGTGGCAAATTTTCCGCTATAATTCATAAGAATGATTATGAGGAAAAACGTTTGCTAGTAGATTTTAAAGATCTCATTAAGATCAATATGGATATTGCTTGTATTAATTGCATTCTCAAATTCACAATATGATTACAACATCCCTTTTTATATTTAGAATTGTGAGGAATGACAAGAAATTGTTTGAACTTTCAAGACATATATCTATAAGTTTTGAAAGGGTTTAAACACACACATAAGCTATCCAATGAAGGTGTATAAACTTAAGAAGTCTAGTTGCAAACTTATCGAAGCATCGCGTAGCATAAATTTTTACTTCAGTAAGGAAGTCAAGAGTATAAATTTCTAGAAGTCTAGTTTATTTATGGGTACATGTCAAAGCTAGGGGGAGCATAACTGTTATGCTAGTATTGCATACACTATTCATAGGGAACAAAGTTTTCAATTTGTAGATTGCAAGGTTTGGATATTGTTTCACTATGATAGACTTAAAGGGAAAGGGCATTCATACTTTTTTTTATTGTAAAAGTTTAGATCGTATAGTTTAACAGAACTTAGTCATACACTTATGTGAATATCATGTTCAAATGGTTCAACATAGGAAATTTCATATATGGAAATATTATAGCAAGAGATTGAATAGATATCAGATATAATAAGTCGAGTCTCATATGTTTCTGATATAGGATCGATTACATATGGTATAATATTTAGTTATTCTAATTTTTCCAAGTGACTTGAGCATTGAAAGGAAAAGGATTAGAATTTTTTGTGTGACTAGAGTTGTTAAACAAGTATCAAGAACAGTCTAAGGTTTACTGAAGATTGGTTGCTTATGGACACTTGGAAGTATGGTTTTGTTTGGGAGGACCATAGTGACATGTTTTAGATTGAGATGATTCTTAGTCAAAATTGATGGTCATATGGGAATATGGAAATGTTTACGTAATGAGAGTTGATTATTAAGTCTACATGTGAATTGAAAACTTTAAGGCAAGAGAAGTGTTCAAGGAGTGTAACTTGAATTTGAAACTTCATTACCATGGAACTATTTCTAGTAACAAAGTTCCAATGGAACATTCTGTAATATCATTGGCTCAGTCTCTATGACCTTGAAGCCTCGACATCATAGAAGGTCAATGCATGTTAAGGTTGGAATTCCAATACATTTTCGACAATGATCAGAATTTGGAATTATGAAAGGAGCATCATTGGAATAGTGCCCAATCGATATGTTCACAAAGAAAGGAGCATAGAGACACATAGTATGTATGCGCTTAACATGGCATGACTGATGTTATTTAATCAAGTGGTTAGTTGATTACTTGAAACATTATATAATGAATAAAGTTATAATAATCATGGTGATTAATTAATAGAGATTAGTTATATTCAATAGGTTTGCGATCATAGTTAATTAGTTTATTATTGTGTTTCACTTTGCATGTTTTACTTCCTGAATAATTTGATTATTCAAATTCCTCAGCAGCTCATACTTTTGGAAATACATAGTGAATTAAGATTCTCTTGAATTGAATTGTAGATTGTCTATGGAGATTAGAGATTGCAATAAGATTGCTACAATGTTCATGAATACTTAGTAAATGGGGATTTAAAGTATCGGATAAACCCACGCTAAGAGAACTACTTCATGGATTCTATCATGAGTAATTTTCAGACGATAATATCTTATATTCTTGAAATGGATATGTATGAGTTGTAATTTACAAGTTGGTTGTGCATTGGTGTAACATAAACGCATCAGTTATGTGATGTTATAAAACGTAGTATCATGCATGATTTGGTGAGTAAAAGATACAAGCATATGAGTCGAAATTTATTTGTTCATTTTTCCCTAATGAGAAAAGCGATATCTTCAGGACCCTCGATGATTTGATGTTGAAATTCATGTGCAAGGCTTGCCCGGAGTGAATTGATGTGTTTAATTTGTAGTCTGAATCTAGTCGTCATAAATCGGAAATTGGGAAACAAAATCTTGGACTAAGAGATTGATTATGATCCATGTCTCACGTCTATACAATATCTTGCAGAACGAAGGAATATTTGATCACTTATCTTAGAACCAATGTCTGATTGGATCAGAGTTCGGCAGTTGCTTTGGAAAGCACACTTTGCTGGTTGATTTAAAAGTTATACTTGTAGCTTAGTTTTAGACTTATCCAAGTGGGAGACTATTAGATTAGGTGTCTAAGCCAATAACTAAATTAGTATAATCTTGAATTATTAGCAAAGTTCATTTTGGTTTTCCCTCAAAACCAGGAATAGCTAGAAATTATATTAAGAGAAAAAGAGATAAATATGATGAGTATTGTGCAAAACATGTAACCCTATGTATGCGTGCAACCCAATAAATTTTTTATCAATGTTTTCTTTAATTGAACATACAACTCGAACAACAAAATTGAAAAGCCTAGCTACTAGCATAAATTTGGAATACACAAAATAAGGGTTAAAGTAATCATGCCTTGATTGTTATGTAGTAATAACAATCGAAATACTTGTGTTGATGAAGCCTTGAGAGTAAGCATCACAAATGTCACGTCTCTAGTGGTTCACACTCAACACTAGTAATGGAGAATGATTGAGAAGGAGGAGAAGGGATTCAATTTTTGGCTATTTCTTGAAGAGAATGAATGGCCAAAACTTAGAGGGTTTAGGTTGTTTATATAGTGTAGTCAGAAACCCTAGATAAAGCCTAATTCAAGATATCATTAAACCGGACAGTTATCCACCTTCATGTTTATCCACAAAAGACCATTCTAGAACTCCTTAATCTCCAAGAAACCGTCCATGTCTTCATAGAGGGTTCTAGATTGCCTCTTGCTCAATTATTGAACAATTGCACTTCAGTCCCTGTATTTTTAATTATTTCTTTTAATCCCAAAATTAATTCCAATTAATTTCTGATTAAATATTAATTAAATTTTACTATTTCTAATTAATATATATTTTCATAATATATTAATAAATAATTTATTTCCATTTATTAATCAAATAATAAATCAACCTCTTTCTCCAAAATCATCATGTCTAGTTGCTAGTTCTAACATCCATAAAACTTAAACTTTCCAAAACAACCCTTTTTCTATAGTAGTGTTTACAAAAACCGTTGTTCCCAAAATATTACTTAAAAATCAGAATTTCTTTCAACATAGTTTTCAAAACATTCACATTATCATAGTTTACCGAAAATCATAAGTCCAAAACGCGAGGATGTGTACGGTCACGCCTTCACCTAGCGACGATCCACTGAAGTACCTAAAACCATAAAACTATAAGTGCGAAGATTAGTGAGTTTCCCTACAATACCATCACCCAAAAAGATAACATATATAAATAAAAGAATGCATACAAAGGCCTTAACATGTCTGTACCGCCTATCGGGCCTTCAGCCTGTTTGGACAGCTCACACCTTCAGCATGTCTGGACCGACTCACTAAGCCTTTAGCTTGTCTGGACCGTTCTCCAGACCTTCGGCCTAACTGGTCCGCCTCACAAGCCTTCAGTCTATCTAGGATTCCCTAGGTCTATTGGCCTTAAGCACGAAGCATGTCCGCCTCAACCCAACCACACACACAAACCATGTCGACATATACATAACAGATAAGCATACATATAATGTACTGATATAAACATTATCGAGTTTGTTGAGTGACAGCACAAAGTAGTACAGTCTCAACCCAACCTCACTACATCAACACATGCTACTAGAAAACATATAGCTAAGAGAAATATCGGGTAGATCTAACAGATCACTAAGCATAGCATCATCCTATCTACCAAGATACAGATCATCACATCATATCAACATCCTATCTACCAGGGTACCGATATAACAGTTCATAACATCATAGCAACATCCTATCTACCAGGATACCGATCTAACAAATCATAACAATACAATAGCATGCATAACAAGATATCATTCCAATGGACCGACATTGGTGCCTTCGACCCGCAAGTAAAGTGTGGACAACTCACCTCGAATGCACAAGCTCCCCGAAAGAAAATCCCTAGTTGCTGCCATGTCGGCCTCCCGAGCTATCAATACCAACAACATACCCACTTAGCAATTGGGTTCCATGTTATAATCCATAATCCATACTTGGGATAAAATGACCATTTTACCCCTGACGCAACGTGAACCAAAACTGAGGCCCAAAACCAAAAGATCCATAAAGGCCCATTAATGACCCAATTTTACAAATTGGGACCAACCCCATATGAGTCTTATCCGAAGCCCATAATTTTTCTTATTACAACTTAGATTACCATCTAGTACCCCTTGGGACAAACTTGTTCAAAGATATAAATTGAAAGTCAAAGTCAACGGTCCAACTTGACCCCACACATCGAGTTGTCCTTCAACTCGTCGAGTTTCTCCAGCAACTGCAGGGATCAGGAAAAACCAAGTCAACTCGCTGAGTTCCTCTATCAGTCTGAGAATGTTGGGAAAAACCGAGCCAGCTCGCCGAGTTTATCTAAGAAACTCGATGAGTTCGCTGAAAACCCACATCTTAATACATTAAGCTCTTAATCCACAAGGACATGACTCCAAAACATAGATCTGACTTCCTTGAGCTGGAAAACCACGTAAGGTTGCCAACTTTACGCTCATGCATGTCTAAATGAAGCTCTTAAGCTTGGAATGGACTTAATAATTAACTTAATGCATGCATGACACCAAAATCCTCATAAAGTTTGCACCTTTAAGCTCAAGGGTACCAAAACCAACTCATATATGAAAGAACAACCCCTTAAATGACTTCAATCCATCATCATCCCCAAAAAGATACCAAAAACACAACAAAACCCAAAATAAGGATATCTAATCATCTACAAGTAAAGGTATGAACTTGATACCTCAAAGTAACTGCAAGAAATGGAGTGATTCTGGATCCAAGACTTCTTTCTCCAAGATAGAAACTTCAAGATCTTCTAATTCCTTCTCAATGCACAAAATGAACACCAAACTTCCTTCCAAGGCTCCAAAAACTTGATAATGGAGGCTACAACTCGTTTTAAAGTTTGGACAACATTGGAGGCTGATAAGGAGGCCAGAAGAAAGACTTAAGGACTTTAAATAGGGTGCAAGACCCTAAAAATTAAGGTTTCCTTCCCAGCTGCTAACTCGTCGAGTTGGTTCATTAAACCCTCGCGATCCATCCATCTTCATCATGATGAGTTGGTCCTCCAACACATCAAGTTTACCTAGAAATAGGGCTATTCTCAACAATTTCTCATCAAGATTTCAGATGTTATAGTAGTCTTAATGGAAACCCAAAAGGATTGTGCTACTATCAATTTAAGTATATACCGATTATAGTTATGGGATTAGACACCAAATCCAACAGTCTCCCACTTAGATAAGTCTAATAACTATAACTTCCAGTATATTCTTCAAAACTGATTAGCAAATTATAGCTCTCAAAAGCTGCTGACAAACTCTGACCTAGTTAGTCATGTGTCCTAAGATAAGTGATCATATAATCATCCGTTCTGCCAAATAGCATGCAGGCATGATACATGGAATATAATAAATCTCAAAGTCCAATATTTTTGTTTCCCAACTTCTGATTTGTAATGACAAAGAACTACAAATCGAACACATCAATTTTAGTCCTGGCCGGGCCCGATACTATAAGTCAACACCAAATCATGGAGGGGCTAAAGATATCGCCTTTTACCCCTAAGGGCAAAAAGGAACAAATAACCTTTGACTTGTATGCTTGTGCTATTTACTCACCAAATCACGCAACACAATACGTTTTATAACATCAAGTTACCGATGCGTTTACATATTATCAATGCATGATTGATTAGTATACCACGGATCATATATCTCCGTTTTTCTTGAAGATCCATTTGTACCCAACCGTCTTACGACCTGGTATATCATCAACCAAATTCCAAACTTGGTTTTCATGCATGGACTTGATCTCGTTGTCCATTTCCTCTTTCCATTTGGTTGTCTTAGGGCCTGCCATGCCTTCCTTGTAGTTAGCTGGTTCATCCAAATTTTCTAGTGTACTATCACTGATAAATGTATCACCATTTGTAGTAATATGGAAACCATAAAACTTAGGTGGCATTCTAACTCTACTGGAATGCCAAAGAGGTAACGAATTGTCAATTGGTTCAACTGGAATTTCTTCCTCAGGTTAAGCCCTAGCGACTTTAAAATTTCTTTCATCGTTTGACTCTTGAATTTCTTCAAGATCAATTATACTCCCACTGTCCTCTTTACATATGAGTTCTCTCTCTCTCTCTCTCATACTCTCTCTCTTTCTCTCTCAAAAAACTCCGCTTCGTGCTACGTTCTCACAAGGTCTGTAGAACAAATATCCAAAGGACTTCTATGGGTATCCAATGAAAATACATCTCTCACTTCAAGGTTCAAGCTTGTCGTGAGTCTCTCGTCTAACAAAGGCTTCACAACCCCAAACCTTGATATGTGCTAACGAGGGAACCTTCCCTATCCACATTTTGTGAGGTGTTTTGGCAACCTTCTTTGTTGGGAAAAGATTAAGAATGTGGGTGGGAGTCTCTAAGGCATACCCCATAATGAGATTGGAAGTGAAGCTCTACTCATCATGGAACAAACCATGTCCAACAAGGTTCAATTACGTCTCTCAGCCACACCATAAGTTGTGGTGCCCTAGGAGGTGTCAGTTGTGAAACTATTCCACGTAACTTGAGGTAGTCGTGGAACTCTGTACTAAGATACTCACCGCCTCTATCAGATCTAAGCCTCTTTATTTTCCTGCCCAGTTGATTCTCGACTTCCTGTTTAAACTCTTTGAACTTTTCAAAAGTTTCTGACTTATGCTTGATTAAGTAGATATAGCCATCTCTACTATAATCATCAATAAAAGTCACATAGAATTTATTTACATCCCTTGTGGTGGATCTGAAGGTTCCACACAAATATGTGTGTATGAGATCCAACAATCCTTCACCTCTTTCACAAGACCCAGTAAAAGGTGATTTTGCCATCTTTCCCAATAAACAAGACTCGCATGTGTCATCTGACCTTAAGTAAAATGATTCCAACACTCCATCCTTTTGGAGTTGGGCCATGCATTTTTTGTTAACATGTACAAGACGACAATGCCACAAGCACGCTTTGTATATACGATTAGATGAATAATTATGAAAAACATTATTTCCTAAATTGTATACAATCATCATAGTTTCATACACACCATCACAAGGTAAAGCTTTAAAATAAAACACACCATTCTTATAAGCAGAAATAGAACCAGTCCCATCATTAAAAGGATATCTAAAACCTTGTTTAAATAAAGCATGAAATGAAATCATGTTCCGTGTCATCTCTAACGAGTAGCAACAATTTATTAAATCTAAACCTAACCCACTACTAATCACAAAGGTATAAACTCCAATCTTGGTGACATGTGAAGATCGCCTATTCCCCATGATTAAGTTCATCCTTCCATGCTCCACATCCCCACTTCTTCTTAGCCCCAGCAAATCAAAACAAATCTGAAACCCACATCCTGTATCAAGGACCCAATAATGAGAATATGATCATTTATTAGATAAGATAGTGTAAAAACATGTCGATGTTGGCTTCACCTCGCCATCCTTGATATCCTGCAAGTATTTTGGGCATCTTTGTTTCCAATGCCCCTTGTCATTGTAGTAGAAGCAAGTGGCCTCTTTGGGGCCACAGACAGGGGGGGATTAAAATTGGATTTTCCTTTAGGTCCTATACTAGACGACCTAGCTTGGGACTTTCCCTTCCAGATTTTTTGGGAGGACCTTTCCTCTTCTTCCCTTTCCCTTGCCCAATGGCCAGAACAGGTGCATTTATAGGATATGAGCCAACACCTTTTCCCTTCATCCCTTCTTCGGCTATTCGAAGGAGGTTGTGCAATTGTAAAAAAGTAGTTTCATTGTTGTTGTTCAAATGATAAGTCAAAATGAACTGATCATAACAACTTGTCAGAGAGTTCAAAACTTTTTTGATTGCCAACTCTTCGTCAAAATTCACATTGAGCTTGATAAGCCTATCCACGTATCGTTGCATTCTCGAAATGTGATTTCCCACAGACCCTCCATCCTTCATCTTGCTTGTAATGAGGGAATTTACCACCTTGTACTTTTCTTGACGAGCTCGCTTATGGTATTTCTCCATAAGGTCCTTGTTCATCAGTAATCCTTATAGTGCCTTTGCAATTCTGGAGTCATTGTCGCCACCATGATGCACACAAACTTTGTGGCATCATTATAGTGCTTCCTATAGGTGAAAATTTCTTCAGGAGTGGCCTTCATGTCATCGATCTTATCCAAAGGTGTTTCAAGGACGTATTCTTTGTCCTCGAAGGGAAGGGCCATCTTGATGTTGCGCATCCAATCATTGTAATTGGTTCCATCCAATTGCACCTTTGAGCAGATGTTCAACAGAGAGAAATTGTTGGAGGGGGAGGAGGAGGAACCAAAAGCATCAATTGGAGTAGACATCTAAAAGAGTAGAAAATATAGTTTTAGTTAGATAAGAATATTCCTTAATATAACCCCCAAAATGAAATATCAAGGCAAGGATCCAACTTAATAATTTACAACTTAGAAAAGCGATGATGTAATCTAGTTGTAAATTACATAAAGGTAGGTAAATGACGATTTACCAATTTCACCATCCAAAAACGAAATTTTAACGAATTTAATTTTAAATGAAATTTCTAGATCTTTTTGAGAATCATTGAACTTTTCAATGGAATGTTTAATCTTGCTTATGCTATTCCATTTGTGACTGGGATACCGAGGATCACAAACAATATGTGAGTAACCATGCAAATTAACTTGGTACTCTCGATATCGTTTATCATCTCATTTTAATGTTCCATTTAGCTACATGTGTTCCATTAATCAATGATAATTTTCGAGACACCCATTGCCACCCTTTATTCGTCCCTATTAGTGTACCGGTTAACCACATGTGCTCCACTCAAGACTCATAAAGTGCAATGTGTAATTTCATGGGTTAGCATACAAGTTCACATTTTTCCTGAAGTAACTAAGATTGAGAATTTTATAAAAATATGTTTAGTTACTTTATATTTCATTATACTTAATAAAGAGGATTAGGTTGTCCTATCAAACTCGTTCGACTAACGACCCTCCACCAATCATGGAAGCGGTAGGAGAGAGTGGACACACACTCAATCGTCATTTTACAAGCAATTTCCTTACACCCCTCATAGACCGGCTTCGTGAATGACGCGTATTAGCAGTTCGACTGACTTGTCTTATATATATATATATATATATATATATATATATATATATATATATATATATATATATATATATATATATATATATATATATATATATATCATACTTTTAATGTTACATATAATATAAGGGTGTATTTTCAAAACTTTTCCAAAAATACTAGGTTTTATTTTAAAATCTCAAAATTAGTATTCAATTAATTAAATTGTAAAGTAAAACCAATTATGAATTCTAGATAAGGATATCAAATTACATTTTAAAATATTCAATTTTATACAATTAAAAAATATTATTATAGATAATTATCCTAATCAATTCATAATATATCTTAAAACCGAAAATTTTGAATCTGACAAAATGACGACTTTGTTGCTTCTTCTAGTTCAAGTTCACAATTGTATCAATTCAGTAGAAAACTAAACCTATTCTCTAATACCACTAATGGTTATTATGCAAAACATGTAACCCTAAAAAATTTTGATCTATGTTTTCTCTAATTGAACATACAACTAGAACAACAAAATAGAAAACCCTAGCTACTAACATATATTCGAAATACACAAAATAAGGTTTAAAGTAATCATACCTTGATTGTTATATAGTAATAACAATCAAAATACTTGAGTTCATGAAGCCTTGAGAGCAAGCGTCACAAATGTCACGCCTCTAGTGGTTCACACCCAACACTAGCAATGGAGAATGATTGAGAAGGAGGAGAGGGGCTTCAATTTTTGGATATCTATTCAAGAGAATGAGTCACCAAAAATTAGCGGTTTGGGTTTTTTATATAATGCAGTCCAGAAACCCTAGATAAACCCTAATTCAATATATCCTTAAACCAGGTAATTATCCACCTTCATTTTTATACATAAAATACCATTCTAGAATTCCTTAATCTCCAAGAAACCGTCCATGCCTTCATGAAGGGATCTAATGTGACAACCCGATATTTCGAATCAATGTAATGACCTAAAAAGTCAAGGATTGTAATCTCTTTTGATATAATGAAATAAGCGTCAAAAATAAAATGTTCAAAAGTCTCTATTGGTTTGCCTAAAATGATAGTTATCATGTCAAGGTTTTCAGAAATATAAAGAACACTAAAATTCGAGTTATAACAAATAAGTTATGACCAACCTAAGATTCACTGCAAAAACCGTCAATACGATTAAACGTAAAATGAGAAGTTTTTGATAAAATACTTTTTAACCTTAAGTATCTAAATGAAAGTCGTAGATATCATTAAACCGAGAACATACATAAAAAGAACGTCCAAATCTGACTTCGTATGAGGAAGTTATGATTTTTTCAAGTTTCGGATATAGCAACAGACAGCTAAAATACTCAAAATAGAGATCGAGAGATATTTAGCCGATACAACCTAAATGAGAATCGAAGATTTCAATAATAGTAGCACAACGGTATAAAGTCTGACGAGAATGGACATCACATGAAGAAGTTATGCATTTTTAACGGACTTTTCGTGTCCCGGTCTGTTAAAAATAAATAATAAAAATTAAATTCAAAATTAGCCGATGGAGTCTAAACAAGAGCTGTAGAGTATATTCTCACCTATGCATGCATATAAAGAACGTTCAAATCGGATCTCGTACGTGAAAGTTATGCATTTTACAAGTTCGAGAACCGATATTCGAGGCTGTCAGGCCTACCACGACGTGGTGAAGAAGCCCACGACATGGTATTGTGACTAATGGGTGCCAGGTGCATCAACAAACGTCTCGTCAACGGAAGAGGATAGAATCCCTCACCACGACATGGTGAGGTGTACCACGACGTGGCGCCCAATTTGGGGCTATAATAGCAGCCGAAGGTGTTGAGTTTCATTGCTCATTTCTTCTCTCCCTCGTGCCGAAGCTCTGCGTTTAAACCCCCCGAAGCCATCTCGAAGCCCCGGTCTTCATACCCAAGTTCCGAAGGAAGGTTTTTCACTCCCGAGACACCCGAGATTCCTGAGAATCCCGAGAAATTCAACTTTCCCTAGATGAAGTTCTTCTCAGTTATTGTTTCACCTTCTTCTATCTATCAAGTGAGTTCATACCCCTACAAGTACGTTTTCAAACACTTTATAAATGCTTTTATACGCTTTCAAAGGGGTGAAATACAAGTAAACACATGGTTACTCTCATGTGGAAAACAATAAGCTTTTACTACACTTATCTTTGTATAACAAATCATATGTGATTCCTAAGTATCATATGAAAATGTTTGCATGCAACACCTATTCAATAACATCTTGTCCTTTAAGAATATAAACATGTTGTTATACGAATATCAAACACTTCATTTATATTTTGGTAAATAAATGTTCAATAGGGTTATTATAAATGTTATACTTACATACGAAGTTGATACTACACTAGGGTTATCATACAAAGAATCATACATTTGAGAAAAACTATAATAGGTATAGTTTACTAGATATTCAATAGGTTTTACATATTATAAGTACTATATCAAAGAAATACGTTCATATACAAGAACAAATGAGCTTTTTGTTGGATTGGTGTCTAAGGCTGTAACTATATTTGGTAAGTACTTGACCCGGTTGTGCATGGTCCTTTTGGGTTGCCTTCACTATAGCAACTTGACAGGGTGATTTAGAGAGAAGATATATTATTATTAATGTATTATAAGAATAATATGTTAAAAGAATAATAATATTATTTGATTAATATAATTTATAAATTAATTAGGAATTAGATGACTTAAAGAGATTAATTGAAGAAAGGGGCATAAACTGTCAAATGTGTGATAGTTGTATTTTGAGCTAAGAATCCTTAAGGATATAGAGTGGACGATTTTAAGGATGTGGATCACCTAGAAATCGTCCAAGTCCCTATCTAGAAGAGGATTTGGATTTCTTTGAGGCTAAGTTATCCAATTAGGGTTTTAAGGTGAAACCCTAGGAGCTCACAGTATAAATAGACCCATAAGGTTGAGGAAATCGGCCACCCTTGTAATTGGAGTAACCCTAGAGCCAATTTCCCTCTTCCTCATCTCTCTCAAATCATCTTCTTGCTAGTTGGTGTTTGTAAGCCATTAGAGGAGTGACATTTGTGACTCTAAGCTCCAAGAAGAAGAAGGTTTTCAAGCAAGTAACTCAAGGTATTATTCTAGATCTGTTTTCATATGTTTTAATTATTAGTTTACATTAGATCTAGCCATGAGAGTCTTGGATATGTTGCATGTTCAATTAGTGAAACCTAGATCCAAGCTTTAGGGTTGTATGTGCACATAGGTAAAGTTCTTATGTCCAAAACCCATCAGTGGTATCAGAGCCATGATTGGTTTCAATTGAATATGATGCTTAACTATTTTTCTTGCTGAAAATCGTTTTTTTTGACCTCTGTCGACCCAACTCGGCGAGTCAGTGTTTGGACTCGGCGAGTTGGCTCTACTCGGCAAGTCCAAAGCTTGACTCGGCGAGTCCGAGCGTCAGACAGAGGATAATTCGGGATTTTGTTGCTGTGTTTGTCTTGGATTGATACCTAAATCGTTTTATTATGTAAAAATCTGAATTTTAACTTAGTTTAATGGTTATCCTTGACATAAATATAGATAATTTCAAATCTTTTAAATATTGATTATTTATATGATAAATATTGGACTATTTAAGATTATTTGGTAATTATCTAATGACTAAAATTGGATTAGGTCAAATATAGATAATTATGAAATTAATTGTTTAATTTGAATTATTTGCTATTTGATCCCTATTGTTTGAAAAGTTCAATTTCTATCCCGAAGTTTTGAAATTTGAATTTTGTGATTAATAGTTTAATTTACAAGAATTTAAATTTCAACCCCTAGAGTTTTATAAGTTTAAAATTCAACCCTATACTATTATATTATTAAAACCTTAATAAATATATAAGTAAAATTAAAATGCTAGTCTTACCGTTAGTAGGCCTCATTCACGAAGCCGGTCTATAAGGTGGGTATAAGGTTGTTGCCTATAAAATGGCGCTTAATGGGTGTACACTCACACCCACCACTTGCTTGACCAGTGGAGGCTTGTTAGCCGAACAGGTAGGATAGGGCAACTCTCTCTCCTCATTAATAAGTATAATGAATATATAAAGTAACTAAACTATTTTATAAAATTCCCGATCTTAGTTACTTTAGGAAAAGTGAATTGATGCAATCCCATGAAATTGCACTTTGCACCCTTGCTAAGAAGTTAGTGGAGCATGTGTGGTTTACCGACACACTAATTGGTTCTAAGCAAATGTGGCAAAGGGTGATTCATTGTTTATCATAGTTCGATGGAGCGTGTGTGGTTTACCGGCACATCGAATAGATGATTGTAACAATGAAGGCACCATGTAGATTTGCATGGTAATTCACACCCGCTTTGTGATCCTCGGTATCCCAGTCACAAACTAGAGGGGCATATCGAGATTTAAACATGCCATTGAAGAGTTCAATGAATCGCTAAAATCTAGGAATTCTCAATAAAACTTAAGGTTATGTTTTCGTGGTGAAGAATTAGTGAATCGTCATTCACTTACCTCCAAATTATTTGCATGATTGGATTACGGCATCCCTTTTCTAATATGTAAATAATGTTGTTGGATCCTAGCCCTAATTTTTCATTTTGGGTGTTTAATTAGGGATCCAAATTCTAATCAAACTTTGTCTTTTCTATTTGTAGATGTCGAACACAAACAATGCTGCTGCTAACTCATTCACGTTAATGAGTCTTTGCCAAAAGGTGACCTTCGATGGTACGAACTTTAGCGAATGGATAAGATACATTCGCACCATTGCATGCTACGAGGACAAAGAGTATGTACTCGACGAAAAGCTCGAGATGGTTGTCTTTGAGACATATGAACGTGATGCAACAAAAGTTCATTGCATCATGATAGCCACTATGAACCAAGAATTCCAAAAGTCCTATGAGGACATGTATCCGTATGAAATGCACCAAGACTTGATGGAGAGGTACCACCAAAGCGCGAGGCAAGAGCACTACGGGATCATCACTAACATGATCACCGCTAATATGAGAAATGGAGAATCGTGGACTGTGCACTTGCAAAAGATGCAACGATATGTTGATCGTCTTCGCAAGTTAAATGTTAACTTTGGGGAGGATTTGGCCATCGACATCGTTCTTCATTCCTTTCCTTCATGCTACAACCAATTTAGGATGACCTACCACATGAATAAGGAAGAGGTCACCCTAATCAAACTCTAAGGACTCCTAAGGACTGCTGAGAGCAACCTAAAGGACAAGTTTGTTGCACCAACTCCCGCACCAACTGCTGCTCCTGTTTTGGCTATAGGGCAAGGAAGGGGCAAGAAGAGGAAGGCTCCATCAAAGAGCCACCACAAGGGAAAGTCCCAAGATGGTTCCTCTTCTAGTGGGACCAAAGTTGATCCCGCTAAGCCCAACCCTAACCCGAAGGAGGCAGAGTGCCATCATTGCCACAAGATAGGGCATTGGAAGAGAAGTTGCCCGGAATATCTGCAAGCCATCAAGGATGGAAAGATCAAGCCATCTTTTTCAGGTATATACACAATTAAATCTAGTAATTCATCTCACACTATTTCTTGGGTTCTTGATACAGGATGTGGTTACCACATTTGTTCTGATTTGCAGGGACTAAGAAGAAATAGAGATGTGGAGCAAGGAAGAATAAATCTAATCATGGGAAACAGAAGATCGTCGCCTGTCACCAAGATTGGAGTGTATTCTTTAGTGCTTAGTAATGGATTAGGTCTAGATTTAAATAATTGTTGCTACTCGCCAGAAATGGCAAGAAACATCATTTCATTTCATGGTTTGTTTAGACAAGGATTTAGACATTCGTTTAATAATATGAACGGTTCTATTTATGCTTATCTAAATGGTGTTTTATACTTTGAAGAAATGCCTTGTAATGGAATCTATGAAACTGTTATGGTTGTAGATAACCTAGGAAATGATGTGTTGTGTATAGATTCTTCCAATACTGTGGATAAAGCATCTTTGTGGCATTGTCGTCTTGGACATGTCAACAAGAAGCGCATAGCCCAACTCCAAAAGGATGGAGTGTTGGAGTCATTCGACCTTAAGGAAGATGACACGTGTGAATCTTGTTTACTCGGAAAGATTACCAAGTCACCCTTCACTGGCACTTGTGAAAGGGGTGAGGGTTTATTGGATCTCATACATATCGATGTATGTGGGCCCTTTAGATCCACCACAAAGGATGGAAACCGCTTCTAAGTGAATTTCACCGATGATTATAGTAGATATGGGTATATTTACTTAATCAAGCACAAGTCTGAAACGTTTGAAAAGTTCAAAGAGTTCAAGAATGAAGTGGAAAATCAGTTGGGCAGGAAAATCAAGATGATTCGATCCGATCGAGGAGGAGAGTACCTAAGTCTTGAATTCCACGACTATCTCAAGGAATGTGGAATAGTTTCGCAATTGACGCCACCTAGGACACTGCAGTTAAATGGTGTGGCTGAAAGGCGCAATCGAACCTTGTTGTACATGGTTCGTTCTATGATGAGTCGTGCTTCACTACCTATCTCATTTTGGGGGTATGCCTTAGAGACTGCCGCCCATATCCTTAACCAAGTCCCTACAAAGAAGGTTGCCAAAACACCTCATGAGATGTGGACGGGGAACGCTCCCTCGTTGGCACATATCAAGGTTTGGGGTTGTGAAGTTTTCATAAGACGAGAAACTTATGACAAGCTCGAACCTCGTAGTGAGCAATGTATTTTCATCGGCTACCTGCAGAAATCCTTTGGATATCTCTTCTATAGACCGAGTGACAATGTGGTCTTTGTTGCGAGGAGAGGGGTTTTCTGAGAGAGAGAACTCATAAGCCAAGGAGACAGTGGGAGGCAAATCGATATTGAAGAGATTCAAGAGTCGAGTCATGAAGGAACCTCTACCGGTGGCGCTCAACCCGAGGAGGAAACTCCGGTTGAACCAATTGACGAGTCATTACCTCTTAGATGTTCCGAAAGAGTTAGAGTTCAACCCCAGTTGTATGGTTTTCATATTACTACCGAAGGGGACACGTATATTAGTGATAGTACACTAATAAATCTAGATGAACCTAATTGCTATAAGGAAGCCATGGTAGGCCCGGAGTCTGCAAAATGGAAAGAGGTGATGGACAGCGAGATTTAGTCCATGTATGACAACCAAGTTTGGAATTTGGTTGATAATGTGCCCGGACATAAGATGGTTGGGTGCAAATGGATCTTCAAGAAGAAGACCGACATGGATGGGAATGTACACACGTACAAGGCGCGATTGGTTGCGAAGGGCTTTACTCAAACTCCCGGAGTTGACTATGATGAGACCTTCTCACCAGTTGCAAAGATAAAATCTATTAGGGTGATGCTAGCTATTGCTACATTTCATAATTATGAGATATGGAAAATGGATGTCAAGACCGCTTTCCTTAATAGGAAGTTGGCTGAGGATGTTTACATGGCTCAGCCAGAAGGTTTTGTCGATCCGAAGCATCCAAATAGAGTGTGCAAGCTTGAGAAGTCCATTTATGGACTTAAGCAAGCGTCTCGCAGATGGAATTTTTGCTTTGATGAGAAAGTTAAAGAGTTTGGATTTGTACAAAGCATAGATGAATCATGTGTATATGTCAAAGCCAGTGGGAGCATAGTTAGCTTTCTCGTTTTGTATGTCGATGACATACTGCTCATAGGAAACGACATCCCGACATTGCAGGAGGTAAAGTCCTGGCTCGGGAAGTGCTTCGCTATGAAGGACCTCGGAGAGGCTTCCTATATTTCGGGAATAACGATAGTGAGAGAAAGAAGTAAGAGACTAATAGGACTTAGTCAGAATACTTACTTAGATAAAGAACTAAAACGTTTTAGTAAGGAAAACTCGAAGAAGGAAGAACTACCGATACAAAGTAATACCAAGTTGAGTAAGACTCAAAGTCCGAGTACCGAAGCCGAGATAGCTGAGATGAGCCGAGTACCTTACGCTTCCGCAGTTGGCTCGATCATGTATGATATGACTTGTACTCGACCTGATGTGGCCTTTGCTTTGAGCATGGTCAGTAGATATCAAGGGAATCCTGATAGAGCGCATTGGATTGCGGTCAAGAACATCCTTAAGTACCTTCGAAGGACCAAGGAATGATTTCTAGTCCTTGGAGAGAGTGATGACTTGAAGGTGCGAGGGTATAGTGACGCCAGTTTCCAGACCGACAGGGAGAACTACCGTTCACAGTCGGGATGGGTCTTTACCCTTAATGGAGGAGTGGTAACTTGGAAAAGTTCCAAGCAAGAAACTGTAGTTGATTCAACGTGCGAATCAGAGTACATTGCAGTGAGCAAAGCGTCAAAGGAGGCAATATAGTTGAAGAACTTCATTGGCGATCTTGGAGTTGTGCCTGCCATAAAGGAGCCCATGGAAATTTTCTGTGATAATGAAGGAGCGGTTGCCTTGACCAAGGAACCGAGGGATCATGGTAGATCTCGACATATCGACAGAAAATATCACTTTATTAGGCATCGAGTAGAAGAAGGACACCTCGTGGTTAAGAGGATATCATCAGAAGATAACCTAGCAGATCCGCTTACGAAGGGACTGAGTAGGGTTAAGCACTTGCAGCATGCTAGGAGTATTGGGTTGAAGGATGATATTAGTATAGATTAGATAGTATTAGAAACGTGTAATAGATAAATGTAATTGACATTTGATGATCAAATAAAGGAGTATTATTTATAAGTAATGTTATTGTCTTATGTTAATTGTTTAGCTATTGTCTCACTTTGCATGTTTTGACTTCCAGAATAATTGAGTTTGTTAAATCGAATTATTCAAACAGTCCACAATCGTTCATATGTTGGAAGTAGGTATGAATGAAGATTGTCGTGAATTGGTGTGTAGATTGTCTAAATGGTATTAGACATAGCAAAGGTTTGCTGCAATGTTCATGAGTGCTTATGAACAAGTTTTGAGCATTGCAATAAACCCGCGCTTGCTGGAATCACTTTGGAGTGATCGCAAGACGATAATATCATATGGTCTTAAAACCTAGATATATGGTTTGTTATTTACTAATTGGTTGTACATTGATAATGCGAAACCGCATTAGTAAATTGATGTCATAAAACGCATTGTTGTGTATAGTTGGTTAGTCGATAAGTAAATACATATAAGTCGAAGTTTATCTGTTACTTTTATCCTAAGAGGGTAAAAGCGATATCACGGCTGCTCGATGATTTGACTTGACTTATGTGTCGGGCCCGGTCAGGACTGAATTGATGTGTTCAATTAAGTTCTATGTCAAATAAATCTGAGATCAAGAAAATAGCTGCTGGACAATAAGTATGACAAATGTTTCATGAAATCATCTGCACGATATCAAAACAGAGGACTGTACGATCCCTTATCTAAAGGACAAGTTACTGATAAGATCAGAGTTGACAGCGTCTTCGAGAGATACGATTGCTAATCGGATTGTGTTTGCATTTATAGTTACTAGACTTATCCAAGTGGGAGACTGTTGGATTGGTGTCTAAGGCTGTAACTATATTTGGTAAGTACTTGACCCGGTTGTGCATGGTCCTTTTGGATTGCCTTCACCATAGCAACTTGACAGGGTGATTTAGAGAGAAGAGATATTATTATTAATGTATTATAAGAATAATATGTTAAAAGAATAATAATATTATTTGATTAATATAAGTCATAAATTAATTAGGAATTAATTTGATGACTTAAAAAGATTAATTGAAGAAAGGGGCATAAACTGTCAAATGTGTGATAGTTGTATTTTGAGCTAAGAATCCTTAAGGGTATAGGGTGGACGATTTTAGGGATGTGGATCACCTAGAAATCGTCCAAGGCCCTATCTAGAAGAGGATTTGGATTGCTTTGAGGCTAAGTTATCCAATTAGGGTTTTAAGGTGAAACCCTAGGAGCTCACAGTATAAATAGACCCATAGGGTTGAGGAAATCGACCACCCTTGTGATTGGAGTAACCCTAGAGCCAATTTCCCTCTTCCTCATATCTCTCAAATCATCTTCTTGCTAGTTTGTGTTTGTAAGCCATTAGAGGAGTGGCATTTGTGACTCTAAGCTCCAAGAAGAAGAAGGTTTTCAAGCAAGTAACTTAAGGTATTATTCTAGATCTGTTTTCATATGTTTTAATTGTTAGTTTACATTAGATCTAGCCATGAGAGTCTTGGATATGTTGCATGTTCAATTAGTGAAACCTAGATCCAAGCTTTAGGGTTGTATGTGCACATAGGTAAAGTTCTTATGTCCAAAACCCATCACTTTTCATACGTAAATCTATTTGATACTAAGTTTTGTGAGATGTTCAACTTCACGTACTTTCGAGTATGCCATTAAAGTCCTATATTATATACCATAATCTCTTGTAGGGAGAGCGTGATACTTGTGTATAGATCTATACGGGATTCACAATCCTGCACCTAAATTGTTAGCTACAGTTAGACCGGTAGGTCTGGGGTGACAAACGTCATAACACTCCAATGCATGAAGAACGTTGTTACAGGCAGTCTGGGTCAATAGCATGGTTGTAGAGCTCACATGGAATAGTAAAAACATGTCGATTTACGGGGTTATCAAATGCTTTAGCGATTTTATACATACATAACTCTACTATTCTAGGCATGAAAAACATCATTGCATTATCGTATTTGGAACTTTTAAATTACCTTACACTTATGGAAGAATATTGGAATTTTAGAAAAAACATCCAAAATAGTCGGGTCTTGTAGAAGACTACTTTTATACTAGTAGGAAATATGGGATTTTCTGGGAGTTTTCAAACATTTACACACAATTTCATTCAAATTTATACAAACATGGACATTAAATACTTATGAACTCACCAGCTTAAATGTTGATCTACTCTTTCAAATCTACTTGTATTTCTCAGGGATTCAGTAATACAGGTAAAATTCAGTTTTTAGAGAAGTGATGCTAAGGCGTCAGTTTTAAACTCAATTTGTCATCATATTGTAATTTGTTTTTGAAACAAGTATCTTACAATAATGTAACTTTTAAATTATATATATGATGGTTGTGTTTGCTTTCTTTATTATGTATTCAATTGTTTCGATAATACATGAAGTCATCCACCCTCGAACGTTTCCGTCGTTCTAGTTTGGGGGTGTGACAGATTGGTATCAGAGCATTGTTTATAGTGAACTAAGTATATCGAACCACATAAGATATACAAACTATAAATGCATAAGGGACTAAAACTCTCTGACAAAACGTTTTTACACCTAAGCCGCGTTTCATTTAACTTAAACTATTTGGGTCGTGAAAATACAAATACATGTATATAATGATTTATTTTCCTAGTTAGAACTATACAAGAAGTATTAAGACAAGTTGAACACTACGACTAAGCCTCAGAATATGTAGTCGGATTTGGGACGAATATAGCTTGATCAACTATATTTATCCAAGATTGGACTCAGGTATGTCGAGGAATGGTCGTAGTGAGCAACAAGTCGAAACTTACCAAAAATGACATTAGTATCAAACATACAAATTTAAGTACTATGGGAGTATTTGGTAAATACAATAGTTTAACTTACGTGTTTAGATTTACATATATTAACTTCGAGACAATTTTCATACCTCTATTCTCACACGGACACAATGGCTAGATTCCACCCACCAGGGGATCCCTACTACCCGAATTAGGGCAATGGAGGATGGGTAGAGGAGGACCCCGAAGAGGATGAAGAACCTATCAAGTTGGAGGAAGGGGATGACTCTGGGATAGACTCAGAACCAGAAGTAATCGACCCTCCAGCCGCTCAACCTCCCGTTGTTAGGAGAAACTTTCAGGGACCAACTCCCGTTTGGGGAAGTCACCTTCACCATTGGAGCCAACAACAAGGGTTACATCCTCCCTACGGTATGTGTCGGGATTTCTACGACGTCAGAGACGCATGTTCAGCCGACCGAGCACTCCCGGTCATGGTGGGAAAACTAGCCAACCAGTCCTATCAATCCGGGGTTCAAGCTAACCGGATTCGTGAAGTCAACGTAGAAGTGCAAGTTCACACTTCCGACATCCTTTGACTAGACAGGCCACATGATAATTCCCAACTCCGAACCGACACATTCCAAGCACAACTGATTGCAACCCTCTCTGAGATAAGGGAACAGCAAGCCGCCTTCGATAGGCGTCTTATGGAAGCAAAGCAATCAGACACGGAGTCGAGCTCCAAGCGCAACCTACGTCGCAAGTAGTAGTTTCCAAATCCCAAAATTTTTTTATAGAATAGGAACTCGGCTAAAAGTCTTACTTTTCTTTAACTTCTGTATCGGAGATCCTTAGAAGGGATGAAATTTTCCTAACTTCAAATGTAACTCAGCATCTGTTATATATATATATATATATATATATATATATATATATATATATATATATATATATATATATATATATATATATATATGAAGAAATTCCTTTGTGTGTAAATTCTTTGACTACCACTCATATTCATAAGTTTATCTGTTACTATGCAAACTTTTATTATGAGTCAAGCTCTAAACCTTGGGTAGATCAGTCGAATTTATAAATTGATAAAAATAACAAATTTATTAACACACGACTTCCAATCATTAAAAACTTATGTTCTTCATTCTATTTCTTTAGCAGCACGATGCCGCCCCGTAGATCTACACGTTGTGTCAACAACGCAACACCTCCACCATCACCCCTCCATCGACGGAAAATGCCGCATTGATAGCTGCTGTAACAGCTGTAGTGACAGCAGCAATGGCACAGATGAGTAATAATGGGTTTGGAGGAGGAGTAAATAGCTCTATGAATGGCCAACGTCAAAGTCTTTTAGGGGATTGCACCTTCAAGGACTTCACCAATAGCAAGCCCATGACTTTTAACGGATCCGGAGGGATAATGGCTCTATCACAATGGATAGAGAAAACAGAAGCGGTTTTCGAGATCTGTGCATGTCTGGAACTGAGCAAGGTAAAATTTTCCACTTGTACATTCTCCGAGAGAGCCCTGACGTGGTGGAATGGACATGTCAAGTCACTAACTCTGATAGTCACTAACTCGATATGTACATAGGCTGCACACTAACTCTAAACGAACATTCATTTCAAATCGATCTAATTCCGATCACTAAAAAGAGCTTTGATATCATCATCGGTATGGATTGGTTAAGCCTACACCATGCCGATATACTTTGTCATGAGAGGGCCGTTCGCCTGAATCTGCCAAACGGCGAAACTCTTGTCATTTATGGTGACAAGCCCGATACCAATTTACAGATCATCTATTGCGTCAAAGCTCAGAAATACCTGCGTAAGGAGTACCATGTCTTCTTAGCCCACGTAGTAGATAAGGAAAAAGAAGCGAAAGACCTCAAAGACATACCAGAAGTCTGCGATTTTCCTGATGTCTTCCCTGAAGATCTTCCAGGTGTCTCACCAGAACGACAAGTCGAGTTCAGGATCGATTTAATTCCTGGAGCTACCCCAGTAGCTAAGTCGCCGTATCGTTTAGCACCAGCTGAGATGTAGGAATTATCCAGCCAATTAAACGAACTACTCAACACATGATTCATCAGACCGAGCTTCTCACCTTGGGGAGCGCAAGTCCTATTCGTAAAGAAGAAGGATGGATCTTTCCGTATGTGCATCGACTACTGGGAACTCAACAAGCTCACTATCAAGAACCGATATCCCTTACCACGCATCGACGATTTGTTCGACCAACTCCAAGGAGCGAGTTATTTCTCGAAGATCGATTTGAGATCTAGGTATCATCAGCTACGAGTCTTGGGAGGAGATGTCCCCAAAACAGCCTTTCGAACTCGTTATGGTCACTACGAGTTTGTAGTGATGCCCTTTGGATTAACAAATGCACCGGCAGTGTTCATGGACTTAATGAATCGAGTGTGTCGTTCGTTCCTAGACAAATTTGTGATCGTGTTCATAGACAATATACTCATCTATTGAAAGAGTAAAGAGGAACATGATCAACACCTCCGACAAATCTTGGAAACTCTAAGAAACGAAAAGCTATAAGCAAAATTCTCAAAGTGCGAATTTTGGATTCGGAAAGTATATTTCCTAGGTCATGTGGTTAGCAAAGACGGGATACATGTGGACCCATCCAAAATCAAGGCAATCGAGAACTGGTCAGCTCCCAAAACCCCAACGGAAATCCAACAATTCTTGGGCCTTGCTGGCTACTATCGAAGGTTTATACAGAACTTCTCGAAGATTGCTAAACCACTTACCACCCTGACCCAAAAGGGTGTAATTTTTAATTGGGAAGAAAGATAAGATGCTGCATTCCAAAGACTAAAGCAAGCCCTATGCAGCGCACCTATATTGTCCTTACTAGAAGGAACAGAAGACTTCGTGGTCTACTGTGATGCATCTAATCAAGGTCTTGGATGTTTTCTGATGCAACGAGGAAAGGTCATCGCCTACACCTCGAGACAACTCAAGACGCACGAAGTCAACTACACTACACATGACCTCGAACTGGGAGCAGTCATTTTCGCCTTAAAGATTTGGAGACACTATCTCTATGGCACAAAATGCACAATCTTTACCGATCATAAGAGCCTTCAACACATCCTCAATCAAAAGGAACTCAACATGAGGCAAAGACGATGGGTTGAGCTGTTGAATGACTACGAATGTGAAATTTGTTATCATCCAGGAAAAGCGAATGTGGTAGCTGAGGCTCTTAGTCGAAAGGGATACTCGGGACGCCGAATGAAATCCTTAACCATGACGATCCATTCACACTTGTCCACGCAAATCAAGGAAGCTCGGAAAGAAGCTTTGAAAGCAGAGAATGTGATGGGTGAAGCCTTAAGGGGAATGGATAAGAATTTTGAAATCAAGGATGACGGAGTTCATTACTTCGTGGGTCGGATCTGGGCACCGAAGTTTGGTGGATTCAGAGACGTGATCATGAATGAGACTCATAAGACTCGCTGCTCCGTGCATCCAGGTTCAGACAAGATGTATCTGGACCTCAAGAAACTTTATTGGTGGTCGAACATGAAAGCAGAGATCGCTACATATGTGGGCAAGTGTCTGACTTGCGCCAAAGTCAAGGTAGAGTACCAAAAGCCTTTGGGATTACTATAACAACCCGAAATACCCGAGTGGAAGTGGGAACAGATAACCATGGACTTCATAACCAAATTACCCAAAACAGCAGGTGGGCTAGACACCATCTGGGTAATCGTAGATAGATTAACAAAATCCGCACACTTCCTACCCATAAAGGAAACCGACAAGATGGAGAAGCTAGCTCGAACATACATCCGAGTGATTGTACGACTACATGATGTGCCAATATCCATTATCTCTGACAGAGATAGTAGGTTCACCTCGCGATTCTGGTAGTTGCTACAAAAATCTCTTGGAATGAAACTAGACATGAGTACCACTTACCATCCACAAACCGACGGTCAAAGTGAGCGGACCATACAGACCTTGGAAGATATGCTAAGAGCTTGTGTAATCGATTTTGGAAAATCATGGGATACCCATTTACCACTAGTCGAATTTTCATACAACAATAGCTATCACTCCAGCATTAAAGTTGCTCCATTCGAAGCCCTTTATGTCCGGAAGTGTAGATCACCACTGTGTTGGGCTGAAGTGGGTGACACGCAACTAGCTAAGGGACAAGTACCCGACAGCGCTCTCACAGGCCCGGAAATTATAAAAGAAACGACTAAGAAGATTGTACAAATTCGGGAATGACTAAAGGCTTCAAGAGATAGACAAAAGAGTTATGCAGACAAAAGACGAAAGCCCTTAGAATTTCAGGTTGGGGACCGAGTGCTATTGAAGGTCTCGCCCTGGAAGGGGTTAATACGTTTCAGAAAACATGGGAAACTAAACCCAAGATATATCGGACCATTCGAGATCCTTGCAAGGATCGGTCCAGTAGTATACAAACTTCGACTGCCGTAGGAACTCAATAACGTACATCCTACCTTTCATGTGTCAAACTTGAAGAAATGTTTGTCCGATGACACCCTCGTCGTCCCTCTAGAAGAAACTGAAATCAATGAGAGTCTTCACTTTGTAGAGGAACCAATTGAGATCATGGATGGGGAAATTAAAAGAACAAAACAAAGTCGCATACCCATTGTAAAGGTCCGCTGGAATGCAAAGCGGGGACCTGAATATACTTGGGAACGCAAAGATCATATGAAATAAAAGTACCCGCATCTTTTTCCCTAATCCACAAATGTTAGCTTTATATTTAATTTCGAAAAGAAATTCCCTCTAACGGGGGGATGATGTGACAACCCGATATTTCGAATCAATGTAATGACCTAAAAAGTCAAGGACTATAATCTCTTTTGATATAATGAAATTAGCATCAAAAATAAAATGTTCAAAAGTCTCTATTGGGATGCCTAAAATGATAGTTATCATGTCAAGGTTATAAAAAATATAAAGAACACTAAAATCCGAGTTATAACAAATAAGTTATGACCAACCTAAGATTCACAGCAAAAACTGTCAATACGATTAAACGTAAAATGCGAAGTTTTAATAAAATAATTTTTAACCTTAAGTATCTAAATGAAAGTCGTAGATATCATTAAATCGAGAACATACATAAAAAGAACGTCCAAATCTGACTTCGTATGAGGAAGTTATGATTTTTCCAAGTTTCGGATATAGCAGGAGACAGCTAAAATACTCGAAATAGAGACCGAGATATATTTAGCCGATACAAACTAAATGAGAATCAAATATGTCAACAATAGTAGCATAACGGTATAAAGTTCTGGCGAGAATGGACATCACATGAAGAAGTTATAGATTTTTAACGGACTTTTCGTGTCCTGGCCTGTTAAAAATAAATAATAAAAATTAAAGTCAAAATTAGCCGATGGAGTCTAAACGAGAGCTGTAGATTATATTCTCACCTACGTGTGCATATAAAGAACGTCGAAATCGGAGCTCGTATGCGAAAGTTATGCATTTTACAAGTTCGACACCCTAAATCCAAGGCTGTCAGGCCTACCACGGCATGGTGAAGAAGCCCATGACGTGGTATTGTGACTGATGGGTGCCAGGTGCATCAGCAAACGTCTCGTCAACGGAAGAGGATAGAATCCCTCACCACGACGTGGTGAGGTGTACCACGACGTGACGCCCAATTTGGGGCTATAAATAGCAGCCGAAGGTGTTGAGTTTCATTGCTCATTTCTTCTCTCCCTCGTGTCGAAGCTCTGCGTTTAAACCCCCCAAATCCATCCCGAAACCCCGGTCTTCATACCCAAGTTCCAAAGGAAGGTTTTTCACTCCCGAGACACCCGAGATTCCCAAGAATCCCGAGAAATTCAACTTTCCATAGACGAAGTTCTACTCAGTTATCGTTTCACCTTCTTCTATCTATCAAGTGAGTTCATACCCCTACAATTACGTTTTCAAACACTTTATAAATTCTTTTATATGCTTTCAAAGGGGGGAAATACAAGTAAACACACGGTTACTCTTGTGTGGAAAACAATAAGCTTTTACTACACTTATCTTTACATAACAAATCATATGTGATTCCTAACTATCATATGAAAATGTTCGCATGCAACACCTATTCAATAACATCTTGTCCTTTAAGAATATAAACATGTTGTTATACGAATATCAAACACTTCATTTATATTTTGGTAAATAAATGTTCAATGGGGTTATTATAAATGTTATACTTACATACCAAGCTGATACTACACTAGGGTTATCATACAAAGAATCATACATTTGAGAAAAACTATAATAGGTATAGTTTACTAGATATTCAACAGGTTTTATATAGTATAAGTACTATATCAAAGAAATACTTTCATATACAAGAACAAATGAGCTTTTCATATGTAAATCTATTTGATACTAAGTTTTGTGAGACATTTAGCTTCACGTACTTTCGAGTATGCAGTTAAAGTCCTATATTATATACCATAATCTCTTTTAGGGAGAGCGTGATACTTGTGTATAGATCTATACGGGATTCACAATCCCGCACCTAAACGATTAGCTACAGTTAGACCGGCAGGTCTGGGGTGACAAGCATCATAACACTCTAATGCCTGAAGAACGTTGTTACAGGCAGTCTGGGTCAATAGCATGGTTGTAGAACTCACATGGAGTATTAAAAACATGTCGATTTACGGGGTTATCAAATGCTTTAGCGATTTTATACATACATAACTCTACTATTCTAGGCATGAAAAACACCATTGCATTATCGTATTTGGAACTTTTAAATTACCTTACACTTATGGAAAAATATTGGAATTTTAGAAACAACATCCAAAACAGTCGGGTCTTGTAGAAGACTACTTTTATACTAGTTGGAAATATGGGATTTTCTAGGAGTTTTCAAACATCTACAAACAATTTCATTCAAATTTATACAAACGTGGACATTAAATACTTATGAACTCACCAGCTTAAATGTTGATCTACTCTTTCAAATCTACTTGTATTTCTCAGGGATTCAGTAATACAGGTAAACTTCGGCTTTTGGAGAAGTGATGCTAATGCGTCAATTTTGAACTCATTTTGTCATCATATTGTAATTTGTTTTTGAAACAAGTATCTTACAACAATGTAAATTTTAAATTATATATATGATGGTTGTGTTTGCTTTCTTTACTATGTATTCAATTGTTTCGATACTACATGAAGTCATCCGCCATCGAATGTTTCCGCCGTTCTGGTTTCGGGTGTGACATCTAGATTGTCTATTGTGCAACTATTGAACGATTGCACTTCAATCCCTACACTTTTAGTTAATTCTTTTAATCCCAAAATTAATTCCAATTAATTTATGATTAAGTATTACTATTTCTAATTAATATATTATTTTCATAATATTATTAAATCATTTATTTCCATTTATTAATCAAATAATAAATCAACTTCTTTCTCCAAAATCATCTTGTCTAGTTGCTAGTCTTGAGGGCAACCAAAATGATTGTGCTACTATCAATTTAAGTATATACCGATTATAGTTATGGTCTTAGAAACCTAATCCAACAAAATAATATGTTAATATATTATATGATTAATATATTAATTAGAAATAGATAATTGATATGTTAATTTATTACGTAATTAATAAAGTAACATGAGATCAGTTGTTATATAATTGATTTGTTAATTTATATTATTAATAAATTAATAAGAAATAAATTAGAATTAATTAATTATTAATCAAAATTAATATGGAATTAATTTGGGATTAATTAGAATTAATTAAAGGTGCAAGGGTTAATTGTAATTGTTCAATAGTTGAACAAAAGAAGCAATTCTAGAATCCTCCAAAAGCGGATGGTTTTGGGAGCCTCCTTAGGGTTTCCATAAGCCTTCTGGATACAAATAAGGAAAGGATTTGAATAAGGATTAAATCTATTATTTAATTATTCAAACCTTGCTTTTTCCCAAAGTTACCTAAACTATAAATAGGATCCCTTATGACCTTAATTTCGTTTATGCTCTTCCTATAAGCCTTAGGAATGAAAATTATAACTCTCTCTCTCTCTCTATATATATATATATATATATATATATATATATATATATATATATATATATATATATATATATATATATATATATCCTCTTCATTGTAGGGTTTCTAGGTTTTGGGTGCGATCCATTAGAGGCACGAGATTTCTGGTTCTTGCATATGTTATAGTGTATTTGTGGCTTCATGTTCATAGTGAAAACTCATGAGATATGAAAGATAATCTGGTAGTTTGCACAATGTAATAAGTTTTGCAGTGTGTACCTGAAATCGATCCAAGAGAGCTTATGTAGTCATTGCACTTAGATTAATACCTCTAATCAATAGAAGTTGAAGTTAAGCTCCTTGCTTAAGCATGTAGGGTTTGAGTGAAAAAAAGGGAGATAAAAAAGAGAAATTGCAAAAGTTGAAGGAATTTTGGAACTATCAAAGTATGAAAATCAAAAGATCAAAAATTCTGAAGAATCAAAAATTAAAGATACCAAATATCAAACAAGAAGGTGGTGAATTCAAAGAAAGTGAAAAACAAATATCAAAGAATATTTCTGAGGATGGATTCTAGAATATATGTATGCTTGGTAGTTTAACCAAAAATACCTTGAGGTTAAGAAAGATTTCCGAGGATGGATTCGGAGGGTTGCAAAAATGAGTGACGTATAAACTAAGGGGTGAAGGTTCATAAGGATTGTGAGTATTTAGGAATGGGAAGTTATTAGGAATTATAGACACAAATACATGCATTGGTATTGGAATAATGGTTGAGTTTTAAATGGATGGTTTTATGCAATATTGGTAAGTTAATAATCAGTTTGCTTGTGGGCAAGCAAAGATTAAGTGTGGGGTATTTTAGTATGTGTGTGTGTATATACATATATATATAGAGAGAGAGAGAGATTACATCATATTTCAATATTTTTTTTGCTATTTTTATGCTCATTATAGAACAAAAGATACTTAATCTATTATATGTTGTGATGTAGAAGCAAAAGACATGCTCGGGATCAAAGAAGAAGCTAGAAGCTTGGAACTTGGATCAAGGGTAAAATGAAGAAAAATCTCCTTACCACGTCGTGGTCGTATTGCCATGATGTGGCGTTTGGAATTTTCCCGATGAATCTCAAAGACTTTTGGATTACGTGATAAACCTAGAGACCACGTCGTGGTGGACTTGCCACGACGTGGTGGACCGACTTCGAGAAAATTATATATCGAAGGCACATTACTCCCAAAAACCAACTTTGGTTGGAGCTTTTGTCGGCTTTTGTCGACTTTTGTCAATTAGAAGCTTGATTTTGAGAGAATTGAGGCAAAACTTCTTTTAATTACTTATACTTCTTGTGTTTAATCATGACCTGCAAGTTGAATTTCATTTTACCTGTTGTTTGCTGAAGTTATGGGCTAAAGCCCCTAACTTTCATTTACAATAGATTGCTTGTCTATTTATGAGTTGAATTATGGATTGGATTATGTGTAGTTGGTTATTTGTTATTTTAGCTTATTAAAGAACATCTTTATGCTTATGAGAACTACTTTTCTGTTTACTGCTGAGTTTAATTAAGTTTTCATGATCTTACATTCTTGATTAAATTGGATCTTATGATCTTGTGAATTGCAAAATTATAGGACTAGTGTTTTGACCAAAACCTAGGATTAAATAGAAAAGTAGGTAAGTAAATGTAGGAGCTAATATATGAGGACCAATCATATATTGAATTGATTTAATTAACCAAATTGATCAATCCATTATAAGTCTAATATAACTCAAATCGAACACTAGTAAATTTGTTAGTTTATCCGCTTGATCACCGTATGAATGAACTTATTTGCTAAAGGATTATGTTAGTGAACATTAACCTGGTCATCTTAGGAATCGGTAACCAACGAAGCATTAATCCATTGCACTTCCATTAAATCAACCATAATAAGTATATCGAATCTAAACGAAAGTCTCTCATTTATCTTGGTTAAAAACATATTTGGTGTTTCTTTCTTTTTGTCTTGTTTTTTGTTTCATTAGTTGATAATTAGTTTTAGTTTGATTAATTAAGTTTTTAGTCTTGCAAAACTAGAGAAAAACCCTTTTCTTTTATTAAATAGTAATTTAGGTAACTTAGTAGATAAAATTACTTACTAATTATGCTCCTTGTATTTGATACCCGACTATTTATTTTATTTTATTTTCGACTAGGTACACTGCCTAGGGGTGAGCATTTGGACCGGACCGACTCTTGAACCAGACCGGTTATGGAGAATTTTGTCGACCGTGGACCGGACGGGATGAGTCGTGTCCTTGTCCGGGTCCAGGTCCGGGTTTTCCGGTTCTCGGACCCGTTTGGAGCGGTACAACTTTAATTGCATAGAGTACAAGTCATTAAATTAAGGTTTTGGGTTTCAGAGAACTCGTTAAAACAAATATGTTGTTGAGTTTGATACGATACAACTTGTAAAAATTATTACGTTTCGTTTCATGCATAACTTGCAAACTTAATTTTCCAAATAAAAGCAACTAACATATAAAGCAAGTTTACCAACAAAAGTTAACAATCATAAGACAAACATACAAAAGTATTACCGTAACACCAAAAATCATAGTTTAGACTATAAAATCAATCAAAATAACAAACTTCATAAACTCTTAATCTAATCTTGCATTGGCCTCTTCCCCATATCTTTGTCATCCATATCTAACATGTTTAAAGCTTGTGCAAACTCTACATAAACACAAATGAAAATGTTGTTAGTATTTAATAAAAAGTAATAATTGTATAAAAAAAGAACAAAGATTGTAAAACTTTTACCAAAAGTTATATCATCATCGTTCAAGATGTCATCAACATTGTCGATTATTGGATTTGTAGACTTTCTCACCCAATCTTGGGTGCATAACAAAGCTTAAACTATCAAAGTTGATAAACTAGTCCGATAATCATTTACAACTCTACCACATGTGCTAAAAGCGGACTCGGATGCCACACTTGAGATTTGTATCACCAATATGTCTAACAAAAAAGAATTAAATTGTAACAACATTAATTTATAAAGAAACTATGAAAGACTAAAAGAAGTAATCACCTTTCGCCATCTGAGCAACTGTTGGGAACTTAATCGCGATTCGTCTCCACCACCCGAGAATTGAAAAATCTTTTTTATAATTAACTATATTCTCTTTCAAATAAGTTCGAAACTCGTTATCTTTTGGACCCGAGTTACTACCTCCCATACAAAGAAAATCATCGAAAACAAAATCGTTATCATCGTCAACATCAATGAATTTTTGACTCGCTTCTTGTTGAGATGATCCACCGTTGTCAAATCGTTTCAAGTGGGTCATAAATAAATTCTTCATCCTATTCTCAATCTCTCGGACCATTGGACATGCTTTTATGTCTATGTCCACGGGGGTCAATGGTTGTTCCATCACTTCCATGTACCCGATCATTTTTTTAAAAGCATGTAACAAAAAAGGTGATTTGATGGTAGGACCAAGTAAAACCGCAAAGTACATAAAATCGTTCATCTTGTTGTATGCACCCCAATACTTGTCGTATTTCGTCTTCAGTTCTTTTACCATTTTGAGAAACATTGGTTTGGTTGACCAGTTTCTTAAATGTATTTCCACATCTAAGACTTCCCGGATAAAAAGATTTACCAAAGGTTTTGATGCAGCCGAAACAAAATCTGTTTTTGTCTTGAATTTTTCAAAGAAATTCACCATTTCGGTTACAACTTCAAAGTCATAATTTTCCAGTACTCTACTGAGATCCCTTTCATATGATTTATCTATCAAAGATACATAAAATTCAAAATTATAGTCTAAAATAATATCTAAGAAGCTGAAATTTTCCAATTTTGATATCTCAACTTTGAAAGACTATAACTCTTTGAATATAATACCAAAATTAACAACATTATAGTATAAATTCATCTACAAACTTTAATTAAACGTTGGAAAAACTACGTGTCAATCCGACTTAAAACGAATGAGTTATAGTTGTTTAAAAAATCACAAAGATTACAAAATATTTAAAATGTTGCTGAAAAGCATAAATTTTACAGCTTTGATAGCTCAACTTTGAAAGACTATAACTCATTGAATATAATACCAAAAACAATAAATTATTGTCTAAATTCATTTACAAAATGTAAATTAAACCTTGGAAAAAACCATGTGTCAATTCGACTTAAAACGAATGAATTATAGTTGTTAAAAAAATCCCACGGATTACAAAATATTTAAAATGTTGTTGAAAAGATGAAATATAACTTAAAATAAATATTACCTCTTACGCCAAATTCCATAAATGCCTCTCGTAACTTGTATGCAGACTTCAATAACTCGAAAGTCGAGTTCCATCAGGTAGGGGTGTCACCACATAGAAACTTCTTCGTTTGTAAGCCACAATCTTTCATCGCCTTCTTGAACTTGTTTATTCTTTGTGGTGACAATCTAATATACCGTACCGCCTTTTGGATACACTCAACATGATAGTTTTGGTATTTTAGTCCATCCTTTACGATAAGGTTTAAAATGTGGTCCATACACCTAACTTGGAAATGCTTTCCACCATCTTAAAGATTGGGCAACTTTTTAACCAAAAAGTCAATTGCCTTGTCGTTTGTAGCGGCGTTGTCCTAGGTAATGTTCATGACATTTTTTATTGCCTATCCACGAATACAATCGAGTAATTCTCGGCTCATCTATGAAGTGAGTTGTCACCACCATGTAAGTAGTCCTTTGACAAGAAGATGTCCAAGTGTCCGTTGTCAAATGTATAACAGTGTTTGGGTTACTTAAAATATGAAGCATTTTGGTTCTTTCTTCTATTTAAAACTTGGAAACATTCCGGGATATCGTATGTCTAGATGGCAACACGACCTTAGAATTATGTGTGTTGGTGTATTCCACAAAAGCCTCATTTTCAACGAACTTGAAAGGTAGTTCACCTACCAAAAAAAGGTTAAGTAATGCTTTTTTGATCCTAGCATCGTCGTGTTTCCATGTTTTAACACTAGTCTCCCCATTTGACTCCTTCTTTAGATTCAATTCGGTTTGAGTTTGATCTTGTAGCTTATCCGAGTTTTTTTGACACCTACCTACGTGTTTGAGTAAACTAGAAGTCTCGTTTCTTTCCACATCCGCCTTTAGTAGTATTTCACACCAATGACATTTTCCATATCTTCTTTTAACACCATCATCCTCTTCTATCATAACATTATCAAATGTGTCCCAACAAGAGGATGTTTCTTTGCCACTTTTTTTTTTGCGACTTGTTTTCATTTTCCCATATGTTGTTTTTTGTTTGTTAAAATTTGGTTGATCATCTTTTGCCGAATCATCAACTAAATTAATTTGTGGTGTATTCTCAATAAATTCCTCTTCATCAACATTCGTAACCTAGTTTACATATAGTCACAACAAAAATATTTTCACAATTAATCAACAAAATATAACAACATACTTTATAACTTTCAACAAAAATTAACAAAATTCAACCAAAAATCATAACCATAGTTTACATACAATATAAAAAAAAATTGACAACAAATAACCTAAATATAACAACATACTTCATGACATTCAACAAAAATTAACAAAAATCAACAAAAATTTGTAACCTTAGTTAAATATAGTCATAACAACATCTTTTTCACAATTAATCAACACAAATCTAGCAACATACTTTATAACTTTCAACAAAAATTAACAAAATTCAACCAAAAATCATAACCATAGTTTACATACAATAATAATAAAAAAAAACTTTTTGACAACAAATAACCTAAATATAACAACATTCTTCATGACATTCAACAAAAATTAACAAAAATCAACAAAAATTCGTAACCCTAGTTTACATATAGTCACAACAACGGCTTTTTCACAATTAATCAACACAAATCTAGCAACATACTTTATAACTTTCAACAAAAATTAACAAAATTCAACCAAAAATCATAACCATAGTTTACATACAATAATAATAAAAAAAAAATTTTGTCAACAAGTAACCTAAATATAACAACATACTTCATGACATCCAACAAAAATTAACAAAAATCAACAAAAATTCGTAACCCTAGTTTACATATAGTCACAACGACTTTTTCACAATTAATCAACAAAAATCTAGCAACATACTTTATTAACTTTCAACAAAAATTAACAAAATTCAACCAAAAGTCGTAACCCTAGTTTACATACAAGCACAAAAAAAAACTTTTTGACAACAAATAACCTAAATATAACAACATACTATATGACATTCAACAAAAATTAACAAAAATCAACAAAATATCATAACCTTAGTTTACATATAGTCACAACAACAACTTTTTCACAATTAATCAACAAAATATAGCAACATACAACTTTTAAAAAAAAATTAACACAATTCAACTAAAAATTATAACCCTAGTTTACATACAATCACAAAAAAAAACTTTTTGACATCAAATAACCTAAATATAACAACATAGTATATGATATTAAAAAAAAATTAACAAAAATCAACAAAAAATCGTAACCCTAGTTTACAGATAATAACAATATTTTTTTTACAAGAATTAAACTAAATATAAGAACATTCTTTGTTAATTCAACAAAAATTAACAAAAAAGAACGAAAAATCGTAACCCTTACTTGAGTTTCATCATCATCATCATCTCCAATCCAATTAGCATTCCGGCTTTTCGATTCCATTACTTCTAAATCGACACTTGAGTAGTTGAGTTTCACAAAAATCGATTTTCACTTGAGAGATGGAGAAGCGATCGTTGAGAGTTGAGAGACGTAGGAAGGAATAAAACCTATAAAATCGAGACTTGCCACTTGCGAGATTGAGATTGAGACTTGGAGAAGGGTTACGCACTTACGTCCGAGCTAAGATTTTGATGATCGAATCGAGTGATCTTTCATTCATTCTTTGTGTCATACGTTGTTATGTGAAAGGAACCGTCGACGCCTCAAAGCCAAAGCCTACTAAATTGATTTTTTTAAATGTGTCCACCCTGTTCTAAACCCGGTAAAAACCGGACCGAACTGAGAAAAAAACCGGACCAGTTTTGATGAAATCTTAGAACCGAGAACCGGCCCGGAGGGGGGGGGGGGGGGAAACCGGTCCGGTCCACTGGTCCAAATGCTCACCCCTAACACTGCCTTAGGAGTAATAATTAGTTACATTAGTAGGTTAAAACTAGTGCATAATTATTTCACATCAGCATGTTACATTCAAAGTGTTAAAAACATAAATCCTTTAGGTTGCATGTGTCCTTAACTGTTAAGTGAAATTCCAGAAGCATATAGTTATTGTAATCTATAAACACATCAAACAATTGGTTTTCTTTTAACCTACTCTTAGGTAGATTGTAATAAGATGTTCAACATATAATTTGAATATCTTATGATACATGTAACATAAATTATTATGAATAAATTATATGGATGATGATGAGTTCAAAATAATGTTAACATCTTTGTTTTGTGGCAAATAATTGATTATATAGGACTTTGATCGTTGGTTTTACGGAGCTTAATGATATTTATTCTCATTCATAATTTAAACCAATAAATTTTCAGATTTTTAGTGGAATAGTAAAAAAGTTGAAGCAAAAAAATTTTGAAACTTTTTCATCAACTGAACCAACATAATGAGAGTTTTCTGAAAGTAACCAAATAAAAAATAGTTTACTGTTAGAAAAAAAAAAAGTTGATTTGAATCTTTTATCTAGTAATCGGAATTTTTTAGTTAACAAAATAAAATTTTCATTAACTCAGACCAAAATATTCAGATTTTTTTTTAAGATTTCTCTTTATGTAATTTAGTTGGAAATATGATAAATATTCAGATTTTTTTTTGAAGATTTCTCTTTATGTAATTTAGTGTGAAATATGATATTTTTTTTGTGTGATATTAATTTTTATTTATATCTCTTTGTAAGTGAACTCAATATTCGAAGAACATAATTTTTTATCAAACTTGTTTATAGTGGGGAATCCAAAAATTATTTATGTTGGGGCGCTAGCAAACGGCAATTTCATCGTGTCGGTGAAAATTGCCAAAAATAATCAAAGTGTGTCGTAATTATTTACTTTTGTAAACATGATTCAAAAATGATAGAAAAATAACAATAACAGCCTCCGTTGAAGGTACTACAATAACTCAAGTTAATACTAATCCAATTAAGAGCATTTTCAACGAGAACTTATTTTTGAGTTTATTAGTATTTTTTTATTAATATTGATCATTTATTTTCATTAGAGTATATGATTTTTTTTGTTTATTTTTATTGACCACTCAATATATATTGATTGGTCAATATAATTTAATCATTTGTATATTTTTATATTTTAATTTACCCCTTAATTGCATTTTAGTATTCATTTTATTTATTTATTTACTAGTTAATTAATTTTATCAAATATTTAGTGGCATTTTATTTATAAATATAAATATAACAATATATTTTCAAACATGATGTATGTTAATATTTTCGTTTGTTTAAAACATAACGTATGTCTAAAAATGACTAATTCAATTGAGAGGATTATATAGAACATTTTAAATAGATAACGATAGATTATTTAAATTTAAATAAAAAAGCTATTAAAGAGGTTAACGATTCGAGTGATCATTTAATTAGATGTTAAAGTGGAATGGTGATGTATCAATAACTTTAAGCTATAATATAGATAACCATTGAAAATGCTCTAATGTGATTATGGAGCCTAACTTGTAGCCAAAAGAGTTTAGAATAATCATGAAAAATCAACTTATCCCTATCTCATATGAGATAGATATGAGGTTCGGAATTGATACATGAATTTCTTCTAATCTGATCGTACAGTAACCAAAAACACTGATAACAATTTTGTTGATTCGGAGGAACCAAGTAAGGAACTAATTTATCCTATAAGTAGTGGTTGAGTTCGACATCAATGGTATTTTTGCTCACCACTAATTTGGCCTATTAATAATAACAATTTTTTTTTATCATTTATGATAATATTTTTGATAAAAACTTAAATAAAAAACGTTAATAGAAGTATTTGGTCACCTCTTAAAATTCTATTGCCATTTTATGCAATTAGTTGGTTAGTTTGTTATTTTGAATGCTCGATTAAGACTTTTGTTGTTTATTTTCATTTATTTGTAAAAAAAATGAATAATCAAATCAATACAACAAGCCACAAAAGCAGTTAAAATCAAATGCAAATACTTAATCTGCATATCATGGAAAAAATAACAAATACATAATAGAAAATATTGAGTAAACTAACCCTTATAAATGAGGTTTTTAAAGGAAATAACCATATTTTTAGTTTCTGAAAAATAATTATGTTCTCCGTAATATCTAATTATATTGTTCATATTCAAGAGTGGTTTTTTTTTTTAATTTCAAAGAATTTTTTATTTTGTTTGAGATTTCAAATGCTACATTTCAAAATGTTTAATGTCATTCTTTCTCAATAAAATGTTGAATTCCATACACTAATATCGTATATAGTTCACATTAATATGTTATTTTAACTTCTTATTAAACTTAAGTAAAAAATGAAATTTTTTCTTAAAATTCCGGAACTGTTCTTGAAATTCCGGAGATTTTTTTTTTCCAAAATCCGAAATTTTAGTCTGGAATCTGGATTAGTAAAAAAAATGTTTTTTTTTTGTCCGGAATAACACATTCTAGACAAAGTGGTTATTTTACCAAAAAAAAATAGGGTTATTTTTTGAAATACACATTAAAAAGTTGTTAGATTACTCAATTTCCCCAAAAAAAACATTTATATTGATAGTGTTTATAACAAATTAATGGTAAAAATGTAAATATATCTTCTAGTTAATTTACATTTATAACCCATAGGCTATCCGACATGTTTTGTTTACACCCCATGTCACCATGAACACCATCTTACTACTGTACATCTTCACACACACACAGAGAGAGAGAGAGAGAGAGAGAGAGAGAGAGAGAGAGAGAGAGAGAGAGAGAGAGAGACGGTCCTTGTTGACTTGATATGCTTTGGTTTGAGCCTTGAGTTAGTCCGAGCTATTTCCGGCGATGCTTGTGTTGGATATGCTCCGAACAGTTTTCAACTTAGTGCCCAAGAATTTGACAACTATAATAGTTGAGTTGTTTTGTTTCCTTGCCCATTAAGTAAAAGAGTTAGATTAGGATTCATTTTAGTTAGTCCTATATATAGGATATCAGATCATCTTTCTAGATTATCCTTTTCATACTCGTTCTACACCTTTGTAACCTTTTTCAACATTGAGAATTATATAGTGTTCTTCCAAAGTGTTTTTTTTCCTGTTTTTGGGTTTTCCACTATAAACCCGATGTTCAATTCCGTTCATGTTTATGTTTAGATTATAACAAGTGGTATCAGAGCGATTAAGATCATTACATGTCATTTCTGCGGTTTTCTTCTATCGGTGATTCGTTCATGTTTATGTTTAGATTACAACAAGTGGTATCAGAGCGAGTAAGATCATTACATGTCGTTTTTGCGGTTTTCTTCTATCATTGAGTCATTTTGAACCAATCACTTCGTCAACATTCTTGAAAGCCTATATTCATCGATTTCGTCCTTGGATCAATTACCAGGTGTGGACGCCCTTCTGTTAAACAGGTTATACAACCCACACATTTTTTATTCTAAAACCTAATTTTACCTACATAATTGTTTCTTAGAAACCATATATTCTTATATTCGTTGTTCTTTTGAAACTAATTTAATCCTATATGCGTCATTGCCTAAGCCCAATCTACTAGCCAAAATTGATTATTCTAATATAATTAGCCCATATCATTATTACTTTAGCCTTATACCACATTTTTTTATTTCTTTCTTTTTCTTAAGCAATTAAACAATAATTGTTTCAATTGATTATTCATAATGGCTACTCAATGAAAAAACTGCCGCTGCCATTTGGTTAAAGCTCGAGTCAATATGCATGTCAAAAGATCTCACGAGTAAAATGCATTTAAAGCAAAAGCTTTTTCTACAAAAGCTTCAAGAGGGAGGTAATTTACCTAACCACATCTTTGATTTTAAATAGATCGTATCCGATTTAGCGACTTTGGGAATTAAGTATGACGAAGAAGACCTTGGTTTGATTCTTTTGTGCTCTCTTCTGAGCTCCTACTCAAACATAAGAGATACAATTCTTTATAGTCACGACACCCTTACTTTACATGAAGTTTATGAAGCTTTGTATTCAAAAGAAAACATGAAAGAGATAGTATCTTCAAACGGGGCAAGTAGTTCACAAGCCGAAGGGTTATCGATTCGGGGGTCATTCTACAAATATGAGCTTTCGTGGAAAGAAATGGCATTCCAAATCAAGGTCAATGAAAAGGCAAAGACAAAAATTACAGGTATTGTGACAAAGATGGTCATGCTATTTCAAAGTGTTACAAGTTGAAAAATAAATAAAAAAGAAAGGGGAAAAGAAAGATGAAGACAAATCGGCAAATTATGCGCGTGACAACAACAATTCTAATGGTGAAGTTCTTGCGGTTATCGCAAGGGTTACCGACATTCATAATGAATGGATTCTTTAATCGGCTTGCACATATGACATGTGCCAACATAAATATTGGTTTTCCACTTTTGAACCAATTCTCAATGTTGGGTCCGTTCTTGGTTTTGGCAATTCACAATGTAAAATTGAAGGAATTGGCTTCGTTCGTAACAAGATGTTTGATGGTACTACTCGTACATTGACCGATGTTCATTACATCCCGAAGATGAAAAGAAACCTTATATCACTTAGTGTCTTCGACAACAAAAATTTCAAATTTACAGGTGGGGATAATATGCAAAAGATCTCAAAAGGATCTTTAGTTGTTATTAAAGCTGATTTGCGGAAATCCAATGGATTGTACTATGTTTGAGGTACAACTATCACTGCTTCCGCTACTCCCGTATCTCCCAATAATCATCTACCTGATTCTCATGACAAATCAGCCCCAAAGGATCTAACAAATTCCAAAATCGATCACAAACACGATTCTTTAGTGAATCCCGAAACTACTTCCAATTTTAGTCCAGTTTTGTCCACATCTTCAGAAACCGATGCAGTTAGAATATGGCATTATCGACTTGGCCGTATGAGTGAACTTGGATTGTCTGAATTAAATAAACGGGGTTTACTTTTTGGTCTTAATAAAGGCAAGTTGGAATTTTTCGAACATTGCGCTTTCAGTAAATCTAAGCGGGTAAAGTTCAATACCGGCAAGTACACCACCAAAGGCATTTTAGATTACGTATATTTTGATTTGTGGGGTCCTTCCCAACACAAATCTCTTGGCGGTGTGAGTTATATGTTGACGATAATAGATGACTACTCTCGAAAGGTATGACCTTATTTTCTGAAAAAACAAGTCTGACGCATTTTCTGCCTTTAAAGAATGGAAGATTATGATCGAAAACCAAACTGGGAAGAAAATTAAAAAGTTAAGGAATGATAATGGGATGGAATTTTGTTCAAAAGAGTATGAATCATTTTGCAAAGCCGAAGGTATTGTTCGTCACTACACCGTTCCTCATACGCCACAACAAAACAGTGTAGCTGAACGGATGAATCGCACCATTATTGAGCAAGGCCCATTGTATGCTATCCGAGGCATCTTTACTGATGGGTTTTGAGCATTACATCAATCCTATGGTGCACATGCAAACCCTAAAGCTTTGGATCTAGGTTTCTCTAATTGTACATGCAAATCATCCAAACCTTATAAACCCTAGATCTAGCATACAAAAATCAAAATTAATAACCAATACAAGTTTAGAAGATTACCTTTCAATTGAAGCTTGAAGATCCTTGACTTGAGAGCTTAGTATCATAAATGTAATACCTCTAATTGATCACAAACACCAAGGAAATTGGAAGAATGTAATAGAGATAGGAGGAAGGTGATTTTCGGCTCTAGCAATACTTCTAGGGTTAGGGTGTAGCCGAAAATATGATGCATAGAGTCCCTTTATATAGGTGATGAGTTAGCGTTTCAGTCAAGCACTTATCTGGCTGCTTACGCTCTAAGTAACCCATAAGATCCTTCTGGAATCCCTACCTTGGATGAATTCTTAAGGCCTTATCCATAAGAATTCGTCCACCCTATCATTAGGGTTTCCTCAGCCTACTTTGCAACTATCCAATAATTACAATATCAGTCCCTTAGGTTTAATTAATATCTTTTGATCACAAAATTATTTCTTAATTAATTCTTGACCAATATTAATTAACCAATATGATTTCTCTTTTAATATATTTTTCATATAATATATTAATAAACCATATTCGTCCACCCTATCATTAGGGTTTCCTCAACCTACTTTGCAACTATCCAATAATTACAATATCAGTCCCCTAGGTTTAATTAATATCTTTTGATCACAAAATTAATTTCTTAATTAATTCTTGACCAATATTAATTAACCAATATGATTTCTCTTTTAATATATTTTTCATATAATATATTAATATACCATAATAACCTCTTTCTCTATAATTCATCCAGTCAAGTTGCTCTGGTGAAGGCAACCCAAAAGCACCATGCTACAACCGGGTCAAGTACATACCATATATAGTTATGGGCTTAGACACCTAATCCAATAGTCTCTCACTTGGATAAGTCTAATAACTATAGATGCAAGTACGACTTCAAAATTCGATTAGCAATCGTAGCTCTCATAAGTCGTTGTCGAACTTTGACATGTCCTTTAGATAAGGGATCGTATAGTCCTCCGTTCTCAAGATATTGTGTGGACAATTACATAGAACATAGTCATACTTATTGTCCAGCAGTTTGTTTCTCGATCTCTAATTCGTCTAACATAAAACTTAATTGAACACATCAATTCAGTCCTGACCGGACCCGACACATAAGTCAAATCAAATCATCGAGGGGCCCAAGATATCGCTTTTACCCTCGTAGGATAAAAGGAACAGATAAACTTCGACTTATATGCATTTAATTTTTACTCATCAAATCATACACAACAATGTGTTTTATAACATCAAGTTACTGATGAGTTTACGCATTATCAATGCACAACCAACTCGCAAACAATAAACCATATATATAGGTCTAAAGACTATATGATATTATCGTCTCACAATCACTCGTGATTAATTCCATGAAGTGACTCAACTGAGCGCGTGTTTAATCCAATACTTAAATCTTATTTCAAGAGCACTCATGAACGTTGTAGTGGTGTGTAAATAAATGCATTAGTTTTAGTCCTACTTTTAAGATATAATTTAGACACACAAAGGCAGTGGACCTGTCAATTAGTGGTAGAGTTGAATAAGCAGGGTATCGAACACAAGGAACGGTAATTAAACTAATAACTAGAATTAACTAAAACAAGTAATAAAAGTAAGGGTTTTCTCTAGTTTTGCAAGACTAGAAACTTACACAACTAAGTAATATCCTAATTAAATAACTAACAACTAAAGCAAGTAAATACCAACTAAATTCAATGATAAGAAGACTTCTGTTTAGGTTCGATTCATTTACTCCTATGGTTAATTTTATGGCAAGTGCAATGGATTAATTGTTATTGGTTACCGATTAAAGTGATTAGGTTGACATTCACTATTACCAATCCTTAGAAAACTAACTAATTTAAGCAGTGATCAAGTGATTAAACTAATGAATTTCCTAGTTTATTTATTCGGGTTAAATAAGACTTGTAATTAGTTAATCAAATTAATAATTCAATTAACCTCTTATTGATGGTTTATCACACAAGATCACACAATAATTTACCCATTTTCTAGTTAATCCTAGTTTCACATTCGCTATTCCTAGGCACATAACAATGTTTTCACACAAATAATATGAGATAAGCAATTAAGAGATGTTCATGCAGCTTTATTACTTGCTAATTAACAGAAAATAGTTGTGGTTAATGCATAAGGTTCTTTAACAAGCTCAATAAAACATAATTCACCAATAAACAATTAATCCAACCATAAATCAATCCATAATTGTAAATTTATCTACCCTAAACAGAAGAACAAAAGTTTAGCACATAATCACAGCAGATAGTAGCTCACAAACAATGTCTAATAACTCAAACATGGTTCAAATAAAAGATAAAGTAGAGAGTATACTAAATTTGCCTTTAATCTCCTTAAAATTGAAGTATAGGGTTGTCTTCACGAACTCCAAAGCTCCAACAGCACCTTAATCGCAGAGTAATCCCCAAGGGTTCCAGAGAGAGGTTTTAATTCGGCAATTTGGCTTCTATTTATAGTCTTCAGAAAACAGGGGCTACTCGCCGAGTAGATAACCGACTCGCCGAGTCCCTTTTAGGAATCCGTATATGGCTAGGACTTTGTGTTATGCTTTGCGAACATTCGTGGGAACTCGTCGAGTAGTTGATGCAACTCGTCGAGTCCTTTAGGATTTTGACTCTTTTCTTCTTTTTTCCTCTTTCTTCAATTCTCGAGTTTCCAATCGCATTTCCTGCTTCCGAGCTCATCTTTTAGACTGGAAATACAGTTTAAACACAATTAAGTACCTTTTGTCCATAAATTGCAATAAATTAGCTAGAAAATAATAAAATTCTAATAGAAATATATAGCCAACTATGCACATATCATGCAACAAACTTTTGCTATGTCTAAACACTTAGACAATCTATAAGTCAATTCATGACAGTCTTCTTTCACACCTACATACAAGGTTTATATATAGGTTCAGGTTCATTTGAAACCATTCTAATTTTGTGAGACCGTGAGATCAAATCTAAAAATAATTTTAAAATGCAAAATAAATGGAAAAATCCAAAAATTCTTTTTTTAAATATTATTTTTGGAACTTGAATTAACTAAAAAAATTAAAAAATATATAAAAAATTTTAAAAAAAAAGTTCCGTTTTTTTTAAATACGTGAAATATTCTAATAGAATATTATACTGACATATTCTAAAAATTAGTTTTGAAATGCAGAATAAATGGAAAAATCTAAAAATTCTTTTTTTAAATATTATTTTCAGAACTTGAATTAACTAAAAGAAATAAAAATAAAATAAAATAAAATAAAATAAAAATAAATTCCATTTTTTTTGAAAAATACGTGAAATATTCTAATAGAATATTACACTGTACATATTCTAAAAAATAATTTTAAAATGCTAAATAAATGGAAAAATCCAAAAATTATTTTTTTAAATATTATTTTCGGAATTTGAATTAACTAAAATAAATAAAAATAAATTCCATTTTTTTTGAAAAATACGTGAAATATTCTAATAGAACATTACACTGTACATATTCTAAAAAATAAATTTAAAATGCAAAATAAATGGAAAACTCCAAAAATTCTTTTTTTAAATATTATTTTCGGAAATTAAATTAACTAAAAAAATTAAAAAAAAAATAATAAAAAAATGCGTCTCACGGTCTCACAAAATATAGGTGGTCTCAAATGAACCTAACCCTATATATATATATATATATATATATATATATATATATATATATATATATATATATATATATATATATATATATATATATATATATATATATGTTCATGTTCATTTGAGACCATTCTAATTTTGTGAGACCGTGAGACCAAATCTAAAAATAATTTTAAAATGCAAATTAAATGGAAAAATCCAAAAATTCTTTTTTTAAATATTATTTTCGGAACTTGAATTAACTAAAAAAAATAAAAAAATATAAAAAAAATTCCGTTTTTTTTTTTAAAATACGTGAAATATTCTAATAGAATATTACACTGACATATTCTAAAAAATAATTTTAAAATGCAGAATAAATGGAAGAATCTAAAAATTCTTCTTTTAAATATTATTTTCGGAACTTGAATTAACTAAAAAAATAAAAATAAATAAAATTAAATAAAAATAAATTCCATTTTTTTTTGAAAAATACGTGAAATATTCTAATAGAATATTACACTGTACATATTCTAAAAAATAATTTTAAAATGCTAAATAAATGGAAAAATCCAAAAATTATTTTTTTCAATATTATTTTTGGAATTTGAATTAACTAAAAAAATAAAAATAATAAAAAAAATGCGTCTCACGGTCTCACAAAATTAGGTTGTCTCACATTAACCTAATCCTATATATATATATATATATATATATATATATATATATATATATATATATATATATATATATATATATATATATATATATATATATATATATATATATATGCAAAATAAATTTAAGGAGAAAACTAAAAAAAGTAACCATATTAATTAGAAAGAAGTGAATAAAAATTTATAAAAGTTCAGAGGCAAAATATATAAAAATTTTAAACAATTTTTTTATAGAAATTGGAAGATGGGTAAATTATATATATATATATATATATATATATATATATATATATATATATATATATATATATCCCATTTTAATAAATAAATAAGTTTAATCTAAAACTGCCATGTGTCACATTCTATACCTGCCACGTGTCTCCCTAATAAACTTCTAGAATTCATCGTATTAATACCACAATACGATTTAATTTCATAAATCAGGTCCTAAAATTCAGTAAATCAGTTTTAATGTTACAAATTTACATGCATTTAAATATAGAAAATACAGATATCATATCTTTAAAAACCAGCTATTGATATTCCAATTTCTCCATCTTAAACCTCTTTAATTCCAAGATTCACTACCACAAATACGATTTGGCTTCTTTTCCCGCTCATTATTTGCTTTAAATCTTGAAATTATCTTATCAACTCCAAGAAATCAACAAATTAGTTTTAATACTCCAGAATTTACGTGCATTCAAAACATTTAGTTTATAATTATAAACATTGAGTTTATAATTATAGAGATATAGAGATATAGAGATATAAAGATTATAGAGATATACATATCTGATATCCCTAAAAATTAGTAAAGAATGGGCGATTACTTTATAATTATACATATAAATTATACCTATAAATACGTGTAAATATCAATCGACAAAAATGTTTTCTTCACTGGTGTCTTCAAAGCTTTCAAAGTATAATTCTTCCGCATCTCTGCATCTACATTCATACGTTTCAATCAATCAGGTTAATATACATAACTCCTCACTTCCATCATCCTTTTTTTTCTGAAACGATAATCATAGAGGTCAAATTATGACACTACTTTTGTTTAATATTTATACATTTCAATCCATCAAGTTACCTATTGTTTATACCTTTTAAACGCCTATTCAATTAATAAAAACTTTAAACTACGTTGCTATTTCTCATTAAATTCTTGAGTTTCATCCTCCTTTTTTTCTGAATCGATAATCATAGAGGTTAGATTATGCCATTAATTTTTTTTTAATATTCATCACATATGTTTCAGTTAACATGTATTGTTCAATGCTATTAAACAATGCTCTCTTCAAATTATTCAAAGGGTTAAAATTCATTTTATATAATCGTACTAAAAGAGTATTATACATAAAATAAACATAGCTTAAATTAAATCTTATCTAGGGGATGTATTTTCGCAATTAGCGTCTAATGGTTTACTCTATAAATTATCAAATGATTAAGATCTCCGATTACTTACAACATATATTACTAATTAGCAACTGGTTTAGTTATCTGATTATAGATTTATGACATAAATCTATAAATATGTTTTCTAACATAAAAAATATTAAAGTTACAAGTGACAAGTATCCACTCCACACATGTACACGCACATCCTTTCTACACCATACACTTTCATGATCTAAGTTTTGATGTGGTTTCCAGAATTTATCTTTAAGTTTTGTTAATTTAGATGCTCATGATTATAATTTATTTATGTGAATTAATGAAGATATATAATATTACAATAATAACCAAAAACTAGCATTTGTATAATTTTATGAAATTTTTTATCATGTTTTGATCGAGTTCTGAGTTTTGGGATGCATGTATATATATGGATGATTTGTCTCACAAGGAGTTCATATGTTCCATTGAAGATGCCAGCACCTCCAGATATATTTTATTTGTCATGTATTTATAATATTATTATATTTTATAGATTCATGGTTGCTGCTGATTTTACTCTCATACGTGATCTTGATATCTTGAAGGACATGTTCACTATGAAGGTTCGTGTTGTAAGATTATGGACAATGGAATGTTACTATAAGAAAGACATAATTTTCACCATTCAAGTTATTCTAATAGACGTACAGGTTTACTACATATATGGTTTTAAATTATTTACATAATTATATTTTTATTTATCTTTTTAATTACAAAACTTGAATGTTGATGTTAATATACATCATAATTTAGGGTAATAAGATCCAAGGTTATTTCCCCCATGCTTACATTTACAAGTTTAGAAAAGTTCTAAAAGAAGGGGAAGTTTTTTTCATCAAAGATCCAAATTTAGCAAAGATTGATGAAGATAAATTTCAGCTAACTGATCAAATGCAAAAACTCTCCTTCAATCGCGAGATTACTATCACTCTGTGTCTCGATTTTTTGGGATAAGTTAATGGGTTTGCTTTTATTGACTATCAACCAATTATCGCCGACACGGTTCCAGAAAATATTTCATTGGGTTAGCATTTTCTATTTACCTAACAATTTATATATTTTAAATAACTTATTTTTTTCTAACCTTAAAATAATAACTAATTTCATCTGTTTTTTGGAAATTTATGCTTATATATAGATGTTTTATTGGTTTGGTGGTCACAATTTGTGAAATTGATGCTCGAAATGAAGATAGAAAAAGACATAAGATGAGACTACAAATCCAAGATGTCAAGTTTGTTTTTTATAAACTATAATTATTGAGTATATTAACTATTTTTATTGCAATAAGAAAAAAATTTATTATTTGTAATTTTTAATTCCTATCTTTTTTGTTAGTGGTTCTCAATTGGATGTTAACCTATGGAGAGATTATTGTTACACATTCTTGGATTACATCCAAAACCATCCAAACATTCTCCGCACGTCATAATCCTTCAATTTGCAAAGATTAATGTCTGGCAATGTATAATGTTTTTTATTTCTGTTTTATATTGCAATGATTATTTACTTATTTTTTTATATTTTTTATAGATCGTCGATATGTTAGTACATACTATGATGTATCAAAGTTCATCATCAACAATGACATTGATGAGATAAAAGTTTTCAAAAAAAAGTATATTACATCTCTTTAATTTCTTTTTGTTAATAATAAATGGCAATTTATGTTACAAAAGATGTAACTATGATGTTAATTAACAGTTTGAATCAAGATGGTCCCCATGAAAAATCATCCATTACTTTCTCTTATATGAAATCTAATTAAATTTATGAAAAGGATGAATTTGTGCTTAATCATGAGCTGAAAACAATCTCTGATATTTTCAAACCGATTGAGGCAAACAAAATTCTACAAAAATAGTTGGAAACTTTTAAAATATGTTAAATTACATAAAATGACAATTGTTTAAAAAATAGATATATAATTATTTTTTAAGGGCAATTATGGAAATTAATTTGAAAATCTCAGTAGCGTTTTGTCAAACGCTACATAATCTCAGTAGTGTTTTGTTAAACGTTACATGAAGTAACTTTTAAATTTTGAGCATATTTTTTAAACTAAAAGCTAAACGTTTATACTGTCAAACGAAGTTTTTTGTTTAAACTAAAACGTCTTGTCAAAAGCTAAAACTTTGAAACTCCCAAACACTTTCAAAAGCTCTGTGTGATAACTTATTTTATTTCCTTATTTTTATTAGTTTATTTTAGTATTTTTAGCTCTTTTTATTAGTATTGCATTGTATATTCTTTATTTTCTTTATCATGGATCGTGTCGGGTACTTTCTATTTTGCATAAGATATTTTTGCAGGGTTTTGGAGCTCATTGCGGTTGCGGTTTAACTGGAGTTGGGCTTGGTGGGCTTTTCGATACATTATTGGGCTTTACGGACCCATCAAAGGAAATTTGGGCTTAAAAAGTTGAAGATTTGGATGAAGTGGGCTTTTGAAGATGGGTCATGGATTCTTATGTTGGGCATGGCCTATCCATATTTAAAGCTTGAAGATGATTAGCTAAATTTGAATCATATGAGGCATGGAGTAGACCAAGGGAATCTTGGGTAGTGGAGAAAAATGGACCAATAGCATTCCCGCAACACTTGCGAAGGTGAAGTCTTAGTCGCGCAACACTTGCGCAAGTACCCGCGCAACTGCACACTTTTGGGCATTTTGGTCATTTTGTTCACCATTTACCTTGGGGGTTAGATCTTTCAAAGATACTTCGATTTTCCAACATTGGAGACCATTAGAGGCGATTTTGGTGCTTGATACTCATTTTTCTCATCTTTCTAAGTAATTGGTAGTTTCTTGATGCAATTATACTTTTGTGATTGTTATTTTGTTGCTATGAGTGGCTAATTTCTCTATTTTGGTTAACTTTGGCTAAAACCCTTGGATATTTGTGGGTTTTTGAAGGATTCATGCTTAATTGTCATTTATCTTATGTTTATGATTCTAGTTCATATTTCTTATGCTTGTTTAATACTTTGATCATGAGTTTGGTACTTGAATGAGCAATTGTTGATTTATTTATTTGGTTTAACATTGAATTTACTTAGAATAAGGGCTTTATGATGGTAGTAATAATCTCTAGCTTATGAATCATAACTCTTTTATGGATATGTAAGCAATATTGACATCCTCTAGGAATTAGGGATTCCTTCATTCTTAAGACTAATCAACCTCTTGGGTTCAATTGCTTCAATTGAATCCTTGATTTTGATTAAGAAGTTGTGTTGTGGGCTTCCCCAACCTCCATACTACCTATGAGGAATCTTGGCATATCATGCTTCATGATTTCTATAATCAATTTAGGATTAATGATAATCTTCATATTGAATCCTAATGATAAACGCACAAATTTTCATTGTGTTAAATTGCCTTGGTTAACCAATTCTCTCCAATATTTTAGCATCTCACCATTTGGCTTAGTTGCAAGCTTTTTAGTTATTCAAGTCTTTTAGTTTTCAAGCAATCACAACACCCCCCCCCCCTTTAGTTTAGTTGTAGTTAGTTAGTTTATTTACACTAGTTCTATTGGATTGCATTGGTGATTGAATACAATCATTTCCCCGAGGATCGATACCCATTTTTTACCAGTATATTACGTTTTATTTGCAAACAAAGGGTGTAATTTGCTTGGTGGACTTGACATCCCATCACCGTGTCAATCACGCTAATAGGTTGGGTTGGGTAAATATTATCAACCCGCAAATCTATTTAACTTTAATAGATAAATTTTATTTAATAATTACTTAAAATTTTATCATGTACTAATCTAAGTATTAGTTTATAAATTATAATGTTACATTATTATTTATATTTTTAAAAATGCAAACATAATTCTCATCTTTTTCTTGTCATCGTCAACGCTAAGTCACTCTCTAAATCACTTCAGAATTAAACATTTTAATATTATTTGATTAATTTAGTTAATTTTTTAAATGGGTTAATCTAGATTTAACCATTTTTTTAATAGGTTGTGTTGGAAATTATATAAACATGTCAACTTAGTGACAACCAATTTATATGAAAGGTTGGCTTGAGTTTGGTTAGAAATATAAACCAATTTAAATAAACATGTAGGGTTGAGTTGAAATCCTCAGGGCCTAAGAGTGTCCGAGCTCCAGTCAACCACCAAATTAGGGTTGTTAATCGGGTCAACCCGATCGGGTTTTAGATTAAGCGGGTCAGGTTAGTCGGGTTTTTTTATAAAAAATATTTCACCAAAAACCCGACCCTACTAAGGCACGGGTTATTCGGGTTTCGGGTTTATAAGGTCGTGTTAATCGGTTTAATTGACTTACAATATAAGATGGAAATGTTGTGCCATATTTATAATAGGTTTATCTTCAAAAACTTAAATTATTAAGTGGTAAATCCAAATGACTTTGAATAGATATGGTTTATTGTTCTTTTTTTTAACAAATATAAAGCATTATGCACTTGATTTGAGGCTCCTATATTTTGAGTTTAGGAATTTTTTTTTCCAATCATACAAAGCAATATTTAATTTTATAATTTCATTACATAGGGATGAGCAAAGGAACCGACCTGGTTGGAACCGGCCAGAACCGGACCCGGCCCGAGAATTGAAGTCGGCCAAATAAGAACAACCGGACCGTCGATTCTACCGATTCTTGTCGTGTCTTCAATGTTGGAACCGATACTCAAGAAATAGCAACATACAATTTCGGTTTTTGCCGGTTCTACCGGTTCCCGGTTCAAAAAATCTACAAGAATATCGTCCTGGACCCGTCCCGATCGGTTCTATCCGGTTTCGGTTCCAGTTCTGGTACCGGTTCCCCGGTCCAAATGCTCATCTCTACCACTACATATTACTTTCCTCCTTTTTAGGTCACATACAGTACAAAAATTTTAAAAAAAATTGAGTTAGAATGAAATACGTAAATGTTGTAGTATATCTTTATTCGGGTTAATCGGGTTAACCTGAAACACAATTTTTTTTTTATAAAAAAATCAACTCTAAACCCGATCCTAACTATAATTCAGGTTTGTCTGGTTAATCTGAATAACCCGATTAAAAATTTTGATCATATTAAACCTGACCCTAAATGCATTATTCGGGTTAGGGTCGAGTCTGGTTAATCGAGTTCGGATTTTTTTGACACCGCTAACGGTACACCATCAAAACACTAGAGTCATGATGTCTCCGAACATCCCCAAGCTTCCTCAGCTAAAGAACATGAAGAGAGAAGGACATTGTTTGTCCATTTGATCTACCCCAACAGCTGGATGTGGTGTAGGGGCGAACATTTAGACCATATCAGACCAAACTGACTCTTGGACCGAACTGGTTTTACAGAAATTGGTGGAACTTGGACCGGACTTGGTAAGTCGACATGTTAAGGCTTACTAGGTCTAGGTCTAGGTCCAAGGTCCGGTTCCGGGTTCTTGGACGTAAAAGTGAACTTTTGAACAGGACCGGCTATTGAGCCGACCCATTTTGCAGAAAATTATGGTCCTTGGACTGACTTGGTGAGGCTTACCAAGTCCAGGTAGCTCCTGTGTGCCCATCCCCAGCTCCAGGTCAACCACCGAACTCCTTAGGGGATTTATACCTGATAACCTAACACAAAGTCTGGAACGACTCTGCGTGTAGAATCATTTATTATGTTACATTGCAGATATAACATTGTTCGATATAATAATCATGAAATTTTTATTTCTGCAACCTTCATTCTGATTGAAAACCGGTTGATTACAACGTACAGCACCAATTTTTCTCTTCACTATATCTTTCCAAATATGCATGCATGCACTCTTGAATCTGCTTTGCCACTCCTGCCGATTCATCGACAGTTTCCCTTTTCCTACAATCATGCTCAAACCCCTATTTCGACCCTCCTTGTTGATTTCTCACTCCCGTCTTTACAATTTCACGAAATTAATTGAAATTCTCAAACCCTAAGGCTCGAACAGCAGCTGTTGATGCGATTATCGGTCAAGCTTTGCAATTCAATTAAACTATTAAAGCTATTACTGATATGAGCAATATACAAGTTGTCTTAATTTGGTGCTGCGATTATACGATTTATGGACTTCAATGGAAACTTTGGTCTTCATATCTCAATTGAAATCCCCACACTCTTACTAGCTATTCCAACCCTTTACCATTTATGCAAATAAGACACATTTTGTAGTTGTTATTAGTTGTAGATCTTGCTAGTTCTTGATACAGTTTAAGCCAACAGAATTTGTGCATGTCTATGTGTAATTTGTTTGTGCATTTCTTTGTGACTTGTGAGCAAGTTGTGTAAAGCACAAAATGGTCTCAACTATTGGTCCCCAAAGGATGGGTAAAGATTCTAAAAGAAAAGATATCTTTAATAGTGGAGCCTTTGCCTTCAGATTCCAGTCTTCAAATTGTTAATTGGTATATTAAAAATTATTATTATTATATATATATTTTTTTAATAATTTAGGTTTCCTTTATGCTACCACTGAGATTTGGCATTCTTATACATCTTTTTGAAAGTTCTTCTTATGGAAAAGACAAGCAAACCATTTGAAAGGATGCACTAATAATTTCAACTCCATGCAGTGTACTTACTCTTTTCACATATCCCTCATGCCTTTATGTGAATAGTTATACTATTTAAAGGAAGTAAGTTGGACACTCAAAAGTGCAAGTTGTTATAGCCTATAATAGGTATATGATGATATGAAATTTGAACAAAGTGATGAAAATGTTATTTCTCTACAACTTGAGGGACTGTTTGTGACAAAGAAAGGTGTCATTTAACTAAAAGAATAAGAAAACATTCTCACATTGGTTATGCTGCTTTGAATTTTTTAATTAGTGGATAGGACCAAAAACCGATAGGTGCAAGTAACATAGGTGGGCACTATGGCTTTTTGCGACAGTTATAGGAGCGGTGGTGGAGATGGTGATTGTAGGACCACCCAACTAGCTATTAACGATGCACATCAAAGTAGACAACTTGAAAGGGAACTAGTCAAACACCATAATTACACCAAGATTTTTCACCTTTCACATATATTTTTTTTATTTCCATTGTGCATATGTGAAAGATAAAACGTGCATAATCTGTAAATCGGGTATACAAGTAGCGTATTAAAAAACTGAAATTATGAACTTTTGTATGATTAAAAAATAGTGATGGGTTTTAGGTTATGTCTAGTTAGGTATTAATACTTTACTATTATTATTAGGTAGCCTAATTACTTGTTATTTTGGATGTTAGTGCCACATTTCACTTTGTAAAGAAGAATATTCTTTGGTTGGGAAGTACTTTTAGGAATATATACTCTGTTAAACTATACTTGCCATTTTATATAAGACTTAAGATTCTTTAAAACAGGTCATATAACTAAACCTCGATTTCAATCATTTTCTTGACACATGTTAGTTCATTACCGATATATAATATATTTATGAGCTTAACCACAGAAAAGTTTCGAATCAACAAACTTAGAAGCACTAAATCCAGAAAAAAAAGTGACCCGCTTTTTTTTATTTCGCTATTGCAACATTATACTTCGATAAATCTATCCAATTATATCAGTCTAATCCATTTTTTTTTACCTCCTTACCACTAGAGCAATAATGACATACCACATTTTGAGAATACAATTAATTTTTTTAGTATTCTGCTCAACAAATATTTTTTTCTAATCAATAGATAAATAATGAACAGGTTCTACCAACTAAAACACATAATCAAAGAACTACAACCTAAGTGGATCATTGTAATCACGTTTTCATCCTACAAACTTTAATAAACTCTCGTAGTTACTTACACTGCTAGAAAATCTGGCATCAGACGAATTATCGACAAATTACAAATTATCGACAAATTAGCAACAAATAATCGGATGCTAATGCCCATTTTTCCAACAATGTTAAAACCCATAATTAATAAAATCTCACGCAAGTTTAATAGTTCCCTTGAAAAACCGTACCCAAGTGTCCATATTGAGGCCCATAAGATGAGCTTCCGTGAAGTGGTGCCATCATTATACCACCACCATTAGGGTGGCTCCATTGGTACAATGCTTTTTCCATATGGTGGTTTGTGGTGGGGTGGTGGTGGAGGTGAGGTTTTGGTGGTGGTGTTACCATGGTGGTGCATTCACCTGGTTTTGGACATGTGTCACTTTCCGGTAACTTTGTGGGGTCGTTAAGGTGCACTGTGGTGATGTCGTGAATGCTTGACCTTCTTTTATCTTTTCCTCCTGACAGCTGGCGAATGAAGTACTTTTGAGCATGACTAGCAACTTGGGTGGGTGTTCTTGTTGTCACAAAATTGCGTGAGATATTTCTCCAATCCCCTTTACCATACTTTTTCAACCCCAAAAGAAATTGTCTGAAATGAAAATTTTAATTAAACTGAATCAGAGAACTTTTCTGGTAGTTTAAATAAAACATTGTTTTTTTTTTCTTATTAAGGTATTGTACATTGAAATATCAGCATTGTACTTTCAATATTTTTCTTATTAAGACATTGTACATTGAAAATTGATTTGTATTTGGATGACATTGCTATAACTGGGTAGAATTTTCATTTTATAATCTCGTAACAGGAAGAAATTAAAATAGGATGCTATAATAAACTTAGTTGTGTATTGTAGCTAACTACTTTCATTTTTTTTTCTTGTGCAACATTGTATTTTCAATTTTTTTTTCTTATTAAATCATTGTATTTTAAAAAAGGTACCTAACTATAACAGTGAAAATTGATGAAATAATTATAATCAGGTAGATTTTTCAATGTATAAATAACAAATGAAAGTAGGATGCTACACTAAACTAATCAATGAAAGTATGTCCCTATTTCTTGTATCTAATCCTTTTAGATATCAAATCATTCAGTAGTGACTCATAATTAAACCTTCATTTATCACACATAATCTTAGATTATTTAGTTTTAACACGGACATAGCAATCTTCTGCATTTTTGGAATACTACCTTCCTTAATATTGCATTTATTACACGACACACCACTCGAAAAGCTTTCTAAGGCTATTTTCAATGACAAGGGTATTCACGTCTTTTGCATAAACGATAGCTCAAGAGTGAATCTGTGTCCCTACCATCTTGGGGTGGTATAAAAAGTTACAGTGTCTGTCCTATCGACTCAGCCCCAGTCCAATGAACAGCAAACACAGTTCAATGTACACAACACACAATACAATAATACTACCATGCCTAACATAACAAATAGGGCCTAAAAGAAAATCAAGTTTAAGATAATATTATAAGTTTACCTGTGTTCTTCTTCTGTCCACGGAATTCCTTTTTTCTTTTCCTGATCAGGAAGCCTACTTCTCTTTCCTCCATGACTATAAAACTGAGGGTGATTATCCACCACCCATTCAAGTGTCATAGCATTAGCATCACTACAACTATACCCAGGCACAACCAACAACCCTGCTTCAATCTCACTAATATCTTCTTCCAATTTCCTATACTGATGCATCACATCACTCACACTTTTCCCCGGAATCAAACGCGCCACATTCTGCCACCTGTCGGGGGTTTCTTTATCGAACAGAGCTAATGCATCTTCAAACCGTTTATTCTCTTCCGGGGTCCATTTCGTCTTTTCCGTATCCTCGAAGAACATCGTCGAACCCATGAAATACGAAGATCGAGACACAATTTCATCCATTCTCGAAACAAGATTTAAATTTGATAAACAAGCATTTAAGTGATGCGCCACGTGAAATAAAAAGGTTTGAAGAATACCTTATAATGAAACGAGAAAAAGGAGAGAATTATAGGAGTAGGGAGAATTGGAGTGAGTGAGCTTAAAGAAGTGAATCCAAGTTTGTCAGCAAGAAAACTGTACTTGATTGAAAGGGGGGGAGAGATGTGAATTGGGAGATATATAATACCAAAAGGAGGGGGTTTAATTAATGTGAGGTGGTTAGATATGATTGGGTGGTATGTGCTTGTGGGGTCTTGTGCTGAAATAAAAGTATTTAATTGGCCAATCAAAAGCTAAAGACAACAATCTGTCATTGGTGAAGCAGATGCACATGGGTTTTATGGTAATTTACACAGAAAGTTGAAAAAGTTTGGCAGTAGTAGTGTTGACATTTAGCTGTGAGGTTTTAGGAATGGTTTTCAATTATTGTGGTCATACCTTTTCTTTCAATGAGAACTTGCCCTCCACTATACCCTTTATATCAACAAAATTCACGAATCATGTTGCTTGTGATACTCTATAATTTCATTTTTATCCATATTATATCACATAAAAAAACAATTAATAATCTCAATTTATAACGGCTCTCGAATAAACAATCATTTGTAACATGTCTCATTTAATTCTTAATTTTAAGGGACTATTTGGCATCATTTATTACACCACACAAAACATAACATAATGGTTATACACTCTCTTTGTCATGCATTGTAATGAGACTTAGACTCAACCGAACTTCTGATCTTTCATTTGTAAAAAAGACTTAAATACTATTTTCATCTTCGTTATCAAAAATAGTTATAAAAAACTTATGTAGCCTATAAGATCCTACTTCAGATTAGAATTCCTTAAAAGATTTATATAAGCCATACGTATATGTCCTTTTGTTCACTACTTTTGATGTTAAAATAACATAGTGGTCCAAATCGACCACCTTAGATGAATGATTAATAATAGTCCCTTCCTTCATGCTTGTTTGACTAAGTATTGCAACAACTTACCTGTTTATTCAGTGAAAAAAAGGACATATATCATGAGCTCACTGACTCTTTCTGTTAATAGGATCCTAAGCTAATTTTATAGCATCAAGCTAGTATTAGATCCAGTTTACCCATAAATCTAAGGATGAAAGCAATGAGGTCACTTTTCTTACCAAGGCTGAGGGTATACCTCTTTTTATCTTTCACTTTTCTTTCTCCTCTCAAAACAATCTCTTTCTCCACTCATTTTCAAAATCATCTCTTTTTCCACCCATTTTGTATTTTAGCTATAACTTTTTTTTTCTTTGAAAAAAAACTGAAAAGACAAAAGTTTTTAAAATTTAATTCTTTACAAAACTGATACAATCATGAAATACTGAAGAAAAAAAAGTTATTTTTTTATTTTTTAATAAAAAACTCAGAAAACAAATTCTCCAAAAATCATAAAAATTTAAGGGATACTTCTACTCAATATATTAGTGACTTTGTAAAAAGAATTTTTCAAAAATAAGTTTTTGAAGTATTTGTTTTGAATTTTCAGAAATATAATTTTAAAAAATATATTGAACATAATATGATCCAAAATGTTACAATACAAAATATTTATGATTAAAAAAAACTTTTGATTCAATTTATTTATAATCCTTAATTTGTTATGATCTGAAAAAATTTAGACTCAAATATTTTATAATCTTTAATTATATCTTTTATTATTCAAAATTAAATGATTCAAAATATATAATGATCCATAATTTTTTTTGAGCAAAAACTATATTTAATCAAATATGTTATTGATACAATATTATATGATTCAAAAATATTTGATTCAAAATATTACGATTCAAAATATTTTGATTCAAAATTTATGAACCAAAAATAATATAATTCAAAAAAATATGAACGGAAAATATTATGATCCTTAATATTGTTCTTAATTAAAAATTTTATAGTTGTTAAAAATTAAAAACTTAAATTGATATTTAGTTTAAAAAATCAAAAAAATAAAATAAAAATACTAGTACCTTTAACTATGTAGTAAAGATATTAAAAAATTAAAAAAAAATGAAAAATGAAAATCAAGGATATATCTAATTATATTTTTTTTGAATTTTTTTAGCAAAAAATATATATAAAAAAATATAAAAACGAAAATAAAGAATAAAACTCACTTAAATGACGTTCCATGACTTTCACCGCGTGTGATTAAATCCTCGAGTCCGTATTAGTTACCACGGACATGGGTCACATACAAACACACCACGACAAAGTATATTGAATTTGACGTTTGTATCATTGACGAAAAGGTGATGGAGAATTGTCCTCCCAGTCCTCACCGGAGCCGGACCATATATATATATATATATATATATATATATATATATATATATATATATATATATATATATATATATATAAGTAGGTTCAATGGAAAATGAACAATTAGGGCAACATATGCAGGAACCAATGATCAAGTGACACGTGTCCATTTTTTTATTCATAAGCAATCTACTTTGGAAGTTATTTATGTAGTTATTCCAAAATAATGTGTTGTCATGCTTTCATTGGTTCCAACATATGTTGCCCTAATTGTTTATTTTCCATATAACTCTTCCCTATATATATATATATATATATATATATATATATATATATATATATATATATATATATATATATAGAGAGAGAGAGAGAGAGAGAGAGAAAAAATTGCAAAAATGGTCCCTGTAGTATGCAAATTTTTAGGGTTTTAGTCCAAACCTCGAGTTTTTTGGATTTATGGTCCTTTTGGAGGGGTTTGTATGTGAAAATAGTCCCTCCGAAAATTGAAATGACTATAATACCCTTGGGGTATATATTTTTCGTTTTTCTTAAAATTTAATATTTATTTATTTATTTTAACAATTAAAAAAATAATAGAGGACCTACCTCTCTCTCTCTCTCTGTGTGTGTGTAAAAGTCAACCTTCCCCATTAAAGAGGTGCAAGAAATTCTTTCTCTCTGTACCGGATTAGAGGTATGCTGGAAGAGTGAAAAAGACTGAAACGGGTGTGTTCTTGAGCTAAGTCGTTGTTGCCATAAACCACCCTTCCCTCACCATTATTGGACCAAAAACCACCACCACCTCACTTATCCCCCTTTCATCTCAACTGAAAAGGGAACCAAGAGTGGCCAAGAACTGCCACCCTTGACCAACCACTACCACCGGGAACCACCAGAAGTCCCCGCCAGCATCCACCATCGTGTTCCCTTGCGCTACCAACGTAAACCACATCCACCCATTACCACCGTTCCGGAACAAAAACAAAAACGGAGCAGCAAAAGGCCACTAGAGCAGCCTCCTGCCACATACCGCCGCCGCTCGTCACTACAGTCCAGCCACCACTTTCGTCACTACAGTCCAGCTACCACCCAGATACTTTGAAGGTTGAACCATGAATTTGATCAAGGAAACAACGTTCCAGGGATACAGGATGTCACACCCCAAAACCAAGAACGGCGGAAACGTTCTAGGGCGGAGTACGTCATGTCAAGTATCACAACAATGCAAAGTAGTAAACAAGCAACAACATCATCCATTGCATTAATAGTATAATTTTAATTATAAGTGTGTTCTTTCACAGTATAAAACAACATAAAGAATAATCAAAATAAAAGACGAGTCTTAACTGCTCCGTCTTCACGAAACCTGGTCGTCGTACCTGTCTATTTGTGTCCTGAGAATACAAGTTATTTGAAAGCGAGTATCAGCAATAAAGATGGTGAATTCATAAGTATTTATGTGTCATTGACTTGTAAAACTGTAAAGGAAAGACTTGTAAGTGTTTGAAGAAAAGTTTGTATAAGTACGAAGATGTTTGTAAGTAATTGTAAACGTTTGAAAACCCTAGAAAACCTTATATTTCCTACTAGTATAAAAAGTAGTCTTCTACCAAGACCCAACTGTTTTGAAAGTAGCCTTCTACCAAGACCCGACTGTTTTGAAAGTAGCCTTCTACCAAGACCCGACTGTTTTGAAAGTTTGAACCTCTACTTGAGTGAAGGTTTTTCCTTGTACAACTATTATTATTCAAATCTAATCTACCTCGTCGATTATGTGAATGTGACACAAAGTAAAGGTAATAATAATATAATAACTGGAATTGTATCCTTTTGTATTTGTCGTATGTAAAGTGTAAGTACTGTAGTATTTGTAATAAGTGACTACTATTGTACTAATTGCCTTAAATTGAGTATTAAGGTATAATGTGATGGCTAGATCCCATACTAAACGCTCTCCCTGTCAAGAGATTCTGGGAACCAAACGCGACCCCTACAATGTTGCAAGCCGTGAACATCCACATTATTATGATCATGTATACCCAATATAACTATCACCTTTTGTTTAAAACAATGCGTTAGTGATTCATTCATATAGTTAGATCTTGTAATTGTTCCATGCTATAGCACCTTATCGTGTATTGTTCTGTTATCGTGTATTGTATCTTCCTCCCTGTTTTGTGTGTTCTCTTATGTTATCGTGTATTGTATCTCTATATAGTATGTATTGTATTAGTATGTCTGTAATTGTACTTTTTTAATTGTATCTCTTCATATAGTATGTATTATATTAGTATAGACTCATGAATGAACTGACTCTTGTGTGATTCCTTGTACTTAGAATAGTAAGTAGTATCTCCTAACTATACTTATTATAGCTACTAGTAATGTACGTGTATAACCGAAGTATGCCTTTACTACCCAAAGGTACTGAACTGACTAATGGAACTTTTACATCTATATATGTATACATGATATATAACTAATATTTAGACGATATTCAAACGAATAACCGATACCCTAAGGCCACATCCAAACGAGGAAAAGGAAATAAAGTGAGCTAGTTGTCCTAAGTCCTTTAAACATTACTTATATAACTATACATATATGGGCATGCATTTGACAATATAAAAGTATAAAAGAAGTTTGGTAAAACCTTTGAAAAGCTTAATAACTAAGAAATGATGACTTGATGTTAGTTTGTAAAACAATTTGAAAACAGTTTGTTTGATAAGAACAGTTTTAAACATAAGAAAATCTTTGTTTGAAACAAAATTGTAACAGAGTTTAAAAGGAAACATATAGTATGTAAGACATTTTGATAAAGAGTTTTAAACATGTAAAAACATTTGAGAAAGCCATTTGAAGAAATATGTTTGGTAAAACAACTAAAAGTGTAGTAAATCCATTTGAATGCTAGTTATTAATCACATGTGATTGATATAATAACTAGCATGATTCAACTTGTATTCCCCCCCCCCCCCCCCCATAAAGCATTTAAAAACATTTAAAAGGTTAATTAAGGGGTATGAACTCACCTACAGTGAGTGGATCGGATGGAAGTGGCGGACAAGTGCTTGGTGTCAAGTAAAGACTTAGACACACACAATGATCCTAATAACATATAAAGACATATGTATATATACAATTAGTGATTATAACGCTAATTAGACAAGTATAAACATTCTAAGGTGTGGAAAACACTTTGGTCAAAGTGTTAGGAGGCCATTGGGTTACAACAAAGGAGCATAAGGCTTTGTAAGTGAGTTTATGGTCCATAGACCATACTTGTTGGAGTTTAAGGCCCAGGGGAGTTTACTCCTGGCCGTAAACTCTCAAATGGGTCACCAAATGAGGCTTAAAGGTAAGGTGTCTTATGTGGTTAAGTGTTTCAAGGCTTAAACAAGATGCTAGATGGGTTTAAGGTCCAAGAATGACCTTATATTGAGTTTGCAGCCTGGGGACCACTTCCCCATGAGTTTACAGCCGTAAACTCATGGTAGGAAGTACCATTTCGTTGCTTGAAGTCCCTAGCTCAATGGTGTAAGGTTCTATACTAAGTTCTAGTCATTAGGAAGGAGGAAAGAGCATTATTGCACCCTTATAGGGAGTTTACGGCCTTGGGAGATCCTTGGCCGTAAACTCTCATTCAACCATTGTTTCTTGACGATTCTAAGCTCTAAACATGTTAAACCTAGTGTACAACGAGTTAGAACAAGAGTACTTACGATCTAGGAGCTTGAATGGTCGTTTTTGGCCAAGAACACAAGTGTGTGTTCTTGGTGAAACTTGAAGATCTACAAAATGGAATGATTTCATGGATGAAATCATGTAAGATCACTAGTTCATGTAAGATATCAACTAGTTAGGACAATAGACTTACGACTTTTGAAGATCGGGGGCGAAGATCCCGATGATACTTGAGAGAAAACTGAAGATCTTGGGTTTGAGAAGTGAGAAAATGGCTAGAAATGGTCAAAAATCATATATATATATATATATATATATATATATATATATATATATATATATGTGTGTGTGTGTGTGTGTGTGTGTGGGAGTTCACGACCCTCTTGAGTTTACGGCCGTGAACTCCATGTTTACAGCTGTAAACTCCATCTTATGGAGTTCAGGGCATGAATTTTAGTGTTGAGGCTTTAGCAGTTACTTTCTAACACTTGTTCCTTAAGTGTACAAGGCTCGAAATGCTCAAACAGACTCCTAATTGTGCTAAAAGATGGCAGAAATGAGTTTTACTTTCAATGAAGAGTTTGACTGAACAGGATAGAAAATTTCAGGTTGTCACACAGGACCATCGATCTGATATTAATTATGTAACAATCGGAGTAACAAACTAAAACCGGGAATTGGGAATAACACCAGATGAAGATTAGGATATAGAAGAATCTAATTAGGGTTGGAGAACACATACAAATTAACAATTGGAGTACCAAACTCGTCACTGCAGTCCAACGACCACCTTCGTCTAGTCCTCTTCTTCTTTCTTCTTCTTTTGTCTTCCCCCAGTAGAATCTGCCCCCAAATCCCCACATTCTCCCCCGTTTTGACTCCTGATCACTCTTCAGAAAACAAATTAAAGATAAAACTGAACAATTATACTAACAAGAACAGCAACAGATTACTTAAAGGTACAAACTCTGCCAGAGAGAGATATAGAGAGAGGTGTATGAACGAGGCTTGGGTCGGCGGTGGGTTTACACAAGAGAGAGAGAGAGAGAAAGAGAGAGAAGTGGACCCCAAATTAGGTAATTATTTTATTTTTCATTTAAATTAAATAGAAAAAGCATAAAAAAATATATCAGAAAGGCATAATAGTCTTTTCAATTTACCGAGGGACTAAAAATGCAAAGAAACTAGCTCAAAATGACCATCAATCCAAAAAAGTCGTAGTTTGGACTAAAACCCCAAAAATTTGCATACCACATTGACTATTTTTTCAATTTTGTCACATATATATATATATATATATATATATATATATATATATATATATATATATATATATATACATAGAGAGAGAGAGAGAGAGAGAGAGACATACACACACACAAGTAGGTTTAAGCAAAAACATAAATATTTAGCGAAAATGCAATAAAAGATTTTATCTTATAAAAATCAAACATATGTATTTCACAAATTAAATTTATTAGCAAGATAATAATTTTACATGGGATGGTGTTATGGTACTATAAATTTAAAGGTGGTTTTAACAACCGTTTATTTTTTTTTTCATGTCCTTAACCGCTTTTAAATTCAATTTTTCATAATAAAAAAGTCAACAAACTGATATGAATTATAATGCTAATTCATAAAACGGGATGTAGTATATTATATGGCCTAATGTAGCAACATTTCACTTTTTATCCGTTTAATAAAAAAATAATTCAACCAATTTATGAAACTAGGTTTCAGTTTTTACTTATAAGTTATAACTGATATGAATTATAATGGTAAGAGTATGAATATATGTTCACTAACAAACACTCTCTTACATTGCATAAAGAGTAAGTTACACATATAGTCCCAATGATTTATGATAATTTGTGCGTTTGGTCGTTAACTTATTTTCTTAATTCGGAAGGTTCTTACTGTTTGTTTTTGTGCAATAAAAAGGAACCACCCGAGTTAAAAAATAAGTTAAGAACTTTTGTCATTCAGACATAATAAAATAAGTTACTAGTTTATGGTTGATTTTCTGTCATTCTGACAGAATAAAATCGGCTATTGTTGAAAATTATATTATAATGAAATTAATTTAAAAAATTCAAATTTTTAAAAAGAAGGGAATCACCCTTAAAGTCCGAAAATATCTTTTTTTAATACAGGTTAATTGACCAAAATACTCTTATGCTGAAACTTGTGTGATTATATGGTACATGTTATCCTATTGTGATATCATATAACTTCAGATCGTGACCATTGATTCTATTTCATATATGGTCCAAATCTGTGCAGATACACAATAGTTAGTAAAAATCAAAATATCATAAACCTCTCTCTCTCTCTCTTATATATATATATATATATATATATATATATATATATATATATATATATATATGTATATGTCGAGTTAGATGGTAGTAGAACTTTTGTCCTGTTAGAAATTGTTAACATCGATTTTTTGGTATTAAATCTTAACCAGAAAAGACCTAGCATTTTCCATTCTTTTGATTTGGCCCTTTAAGTGGGTTAACTATTTAATCTTACTGTTTTAAACAAAAATAAATAAATAAATCTTCAACTTTATATATATATATATATATATAGATCCGGTAAGATATTTTTTTTGGTAGGAAGGTAAGAAGTTTTTTTTCTACATATTTTTTTGTCGAACAAAAGAAATGAAAAGATGATTCAGAAGAAAAAATTCCCAAAAAAACATCTTTATCATTCATTTTTATGTAAATTAAGAAAAAAATTCATTTTTGTGACAATTTTAGTGAATAACAACAAAATCATTGTATAAATGAATCATCGAGATGTTTTTTTTGAGAATTTTTTCTTGTGAATCACCTTACAAATGAATCATCTAATGATTCATTTTGTTTGTTCGCGAAAAAAATATGTAGAAAAAAAACTTCTTACCTTCTTACCAAAAATTTTATTCTTATTTGATTATATATAAAGAACCAAAATTTTACACACTTTTTCTTTTAAACCAACTTTTTCATTTTAACACATAGTTCTTATGTTTATGTATCATCCAATTTTGGGATGTTCATGATTTCGAGATAACAAACGTAATTTGATCGAGTAAAAAGCATTGGGTTTCAAAGGAATAAAGTTTAAACTTTATCGGATGTTAATAATGTTGGTTAAGTGATTTAAGCTCTTCAATCGTGTGTTGGAGCCAAAAGGGTAAAATGAGAAAAATGATATTTAATACTTTTGTGTATATTAATAAATTAAGTTATATATGCTTTAAGCCAAAAGTAAGTGGATACAATTGTGAAGCTTGTAAATACTTACGCGTGCATATAAAGATCACTCAAAAATAGATATAAATATGTAATAAATAAAATATAACATAAAAAATATGTAAAATACTTGAAAATACATACAAATACCTAGGGATGAGTGTGGGACGGAACCGGTACCGCCCGTACCGTTTCCGATTTCCCGAGTACCGAACCGAATTACCATCACCGGTACCGGTACCGAGAATGGTACCGGTTTTTGGTACTAGTACCGGTACCGGTGGTACCGAATCCCGAATTTCATGTATTTGGAGTACCGCATACCGTCCTACATTTTCAAATTCGGTACGGTTCGGTACCGGTTCGGAGACGGTACCGGTACTGGTATGGGATCGGGATTTTGGACAAACTGTTCATCCCTACAAATACCTAAAAGTATATGTTTATACATTCAAAATATATAAAATTACGTAAACATATACTTATAAAAACTTTAAAAAATACATAAAAACATATATAAATACGTTAAAAAAAATACATTTATACATTATATATAAGTTTTGATGAAATCTATAGAAAAATCTCACTATTTTAGATAAGTTAACGATTTGGTTCCATGACCTGCTGAACAGGTCAAAAAATACTAAAATGAATAAATTAGCCAATTTCTTGGTTATTATGTTCAAAATGTTAAAAAGTCGAAACTTTTCTGTTTAAAGAATAAAATTTATGACTTTATTACAAAAATTTCCAAAATATTGAGATTTTTCTAAAGAATTCCCTATAAACAACAACAAAAAAGATCATTATGAGTCAATATAAAAAATTTGGTTCGAATAAAAACAAAAACTAAGTTTCAAAGGAATATATATATATATATATATATATATATATATATATATATATATATATATATATATATATATATATATATATATATAGAGAGAGAGAGAGAGAGAGAGAGAGAGAGAGAGATAGATATGAAAACTAGAATTAGTTTAAATAAAAAAAAGAATTGCTTCCATAAAAAAAAAATTAGAGTTTATTCTCGTAAAAATACAAAGCCTTTTTAAGAAAAAAAGGTTAAGGTTTAATGTATGTTATGATATTAAACGTTTTAAAGATAGTATAAAGATTTTACTATTAATCAACTATTATAAAGATTTTAATATTAATCAACTACTATAATATAAAATAATAAAATTGTGTATCATGTGACTAGTAATAGAAAAAGCATAACCATTCTATATGATGAGGAAGTTCAATGAACGTACCGTTGGAGTACAAGATGTATAATGTGGTTCTTTCTATAAATATTGGTTGTGAAATTCAGAATAATTTATGTGCATCAAATATTATTTTATTTGAATTCTTTAGTAAAAGCAATTGGTTGGTATAACGTGCTTTCATTGTTGGCAACAATAAATGCTCCAAGAAATTTAGAAATTGCTTGGCTCTCCATTTACGTTGTTATTCAATAAGTGTAGTTGGTTGAATGGCCATGTCTTTCCCTAGGGCCAAACAATTATAATAATAGGAAAATAATTAGGATTGTTCCCTTTCTTAGTTACATCTCATATCTCATGAAAACAACATTTTTCATGATATTAGAAGTTTTAATTTACACATTTGTACATTAATTTCACATAATATTAGAAGTTTTGAGGAATAGATGGTCAAAATTTGAGTCTAAACAATAGTAAAAATGATCTCATAAAATTACAACAACCTTTCGTGTTACTAATTACCATTTATACGCTACAGTGGGAGGAAGTTGACATATGATGAACATAGTTAAAAGGGTTTCACGACACAAGCAACACCCCAAAAATCCAAACCAAATAAAGTTGAGGTGAAGCAGCACCGACCTTACCATATAAAAAATTAAGCAAGAGCTTAGGGCCCCCAATTGTAAAGGGCCCTGGTTTTAAAATCCATGGAATCGACGACGATTCAATCTCCACAAAACACGATCGACTTCCACAAAACACAACTTTTGTTCTAGTGTTCTTCCTTCAATCCCTTCTCGATTCCACCTTCTCCATTCTTTCATTCTCGATTTCGATTGTTTGATATGATCAATGCCTTGGTGGTAGACTAAGTAATGAAACGCAGCCGGTGCCCGGTAGCCTTTTGTGGTTCTGCCTTCTGGACCTTCTTTGATTCTTGATTTCGATCATCATCACCATCTCTATTGGTCAATAAACCTTCAGAAATTTAGGTTTATTTTTATGAAATAATTATTTTTCTGATTGTAGATTCTACTTTTTGAATCCTTTTTTTGTTATTAGAACTTTCTTGAGTGTACTCTAGATTGGTCATTGGTGTAAGATGAGCATCAACACACTCCTTCTCCTCCCTCCTATTTACTAGTTGTTCTTGGCATCATTCTGATAGAGGATTTAAGGTACCTAACTAGTCACTACCTTGTACTAATTTTTTTCTGAATATAGCAGTTATGTGCTTGTCCTGAGTTCACCAATCACCATTACAGGTGTGTATAATCTATGTTAAATTGTTAATATGTGTGTTGAATCTATGTATGTGTGTATCATTGTGTGCTCGGTTGGATTTGAAGCATCAACCAAGAAGAGAGAAACCAACCAAGTTGAAAATTTGTTAAGGATTTTGATTCATAAGAAACCTAATTTAGATTTCTATTTTGATTTGCAGGTTAATTCTCATGTCCTCTTTTATCTTTTTTGTATTACTGAATAGACTATAAAATCAAGGCGTCGAGGTAAGGCCTTCATGGTTGGAATAGGCCAGGAACAAATTTGAGTTTTCACTTTTGAGTTTTCAATTATCTTGTATTCTCAGGTATTTCATGAATCCATAATCTAATAATCCATTACTTCCAATTTAACTTTTCCATTTAGATACTTTTTGGTTTATTATTGCGGGTCTCAAGCCTAGATAAAAGAGTTGGGTTTATAACATTAATATAGTAAAGACCAAAAGGCCCTAATTTTTGGCTCGCTTTGATCCCCGAAACTGGTTGAGCCGCCCCTGAGGTCAAAATGTTCTACAAAATCTAATATCATGAAACATATATTTAAATGTCTAGATATAACTTCTAGTGTTTTGTTGAAAATAGTGTCCATATCATTAACTATTGGTAATCTTTCTAATAATAACATGGTCCTTTTGGGTTGTCCTCATAACCCATCTGAGCAAAAAGAATATAGGAGAAAATTATTATTAATGAATCATGGCTTGATAAATTAATTTGAAACTATTTTGGAATTAATTAGATAATATTAATTAATTCAAGGGATTGAATATTAATTAATTAATTGTTAGTTAATTAGAATGTTCCACAATCCTTAAGGGATTAGGATAGGGGACAAAATCCTTATGGGATAAGGATTATCTATAGGTTTTTGAGTTGCTTAAGGACTAAGCAGTTGGAGCTTATAAATATGATGTTAGGTATCAAACCCTAATGCTCATTGACTATTATTAAAGTCATCCCTTGCACCTCCCACTTCTTTTTAGATGAAAATCAATAACCCTCTTAGGGTAATTGGAATTTTTAAAAATCCCTTATCTCTTAAAAGGTTTCTTCCTCAATTACTCTTTGGTGTTTTGAGGATGAAACAAAAGAGGGATTCCACTTTAGATCCTCTCATCCAATTAAGGTGGCTATAAGTACAAGATCACAATCAGGAATTCTCAAGAACATCAAGAAGATCAAGCGGTATGTAATTTTCGTTTACTATAGTAGGTTGATATAACTAGAATGAAACCTAGATCTTATTAGGGTGCATGAACACATATGAATTTTACTATGGTTTCACTGCTAGATTCATGTGTTTAATTTCTAGAAAACCTAACAACGGTATCTGAGCCTAGGCCTGTTGAAAAAACCCAAAACCTGTTCTACCCATCTGACCCGTTTCGAATTCGGGTAGAATGGGCAACGGGTATGAACATTCAGGTAATAGGTTAACCCAATAATAATATAGGTCGGGTTTTAGGTACGAATATTTATTTTCGGGTATACCTGAATACTCGAATTCGTTTTTTAAATAATACCAAATATACAATGCAGTCACGTACGCACACTTCAAATAAAACAAAACCCTTCGTTTCCTTCTTATGAACGACGGCTCGACAGTTGACGCAAACTTGCAAAGGGAATACGACGCTGAAGCTGAAGTCTTGAACCGTCATCACAATTCTAAGTTTCTCACTATCGTACAGAATGGAAATAAAAAGTACATAACATATTATAATGATTTGTATTGTTATTATACATGTACTTGTTAATTGTATGGAGTATTTTCCTACCCAATTCTTTATTAAACAAACCAACATGTAAAATTAAAAAAAAAAATAATCAATAAGTGTCATTTAAGAAATTTTCGGGTATACCCGATAATTACCCGAACCGACCTCAAACCCGAATACCTGAAACCCGAAAACCCGAATTACAATATAGGTCGGATATCGGGTATTATTTTCTTAAGGAAATACCCATTCTACCCGACCCGTTCTACCTGAAACCCGAAAATTTTACCCGTTCGACACCCCTATCTGAGCCAATAGTTCATTGCTATTAGCGTTACCTAATCCAAAGTGATTTGATTAGGTCTTGTTTGTTGTAGGATTTTCGAAATTATGGTTTATTTTTTTTTTTTAAACAAAATGCAATTTTAAAAAAGGTTACCTGAAAGTGCAAGAATACGTGCACGGACAAGGTTTGAAAACTCAGACCTTGAATTAACTTAAGATCAATGTATGTTGCTAATATTATGTAACACCCCTAAAAATCAAGCCAAATTTAAACTTTTAAAATGCATTCCAAATTCAATAGTTATTACAAAACATGTTTTCAAATGTATTATATCAGAGTATCCCAGAAACAGAATTATCAAAACGAGGAGCGGTACGATCATGCCTTCGCCTTGCCACGATCCCCTGATGTACCTGAAACAATAAACTAAAATTGTAAGCCTGAAAGCTTAGTGAGTTCCTCCAAAATACCGATACACATACAATCCACGTGACCATGTCAACAATATCATTACATAACAAACTGAACAGCATGTAATGAGTCCACAACTTTACAGACTGGATTACCCCCTGGGCCCACAATGTGAGTTTGGATTGCCTTACGGGTCCACAGCTCACATATGGCTTGCCATTGTGCCCACAGTACGAGTTTCCTTTAGTTTGTAACTGGAATTTGTAACGCCCGAGTTTCAGGGCTAAGCATATTTGTCAATGTAATAGTCTAGGTCAACTCTTGTAACTTTTTTTGAAGTAATAAAGATGAAATATTTGAGTATTATGTGAATTATGTATATTTATGTGCTTATAATTTAATTATAAATGTATAATTAATAAAGAATAAAAACAAGCGTCAAAATTAAAGTGTGAGATAAGCTCGATATCTTTACATAAGTTGTAGAATATGTCTCAAGGTTTCCGTACATATAAAGAATGCCGAAATCCGAGTTATAACGAAGAAATTATGACCCGTCGAAGTTTCGCGACAGAACCGGCACGATACCGGAAAGCATAAATAGTGAATTTATGATAGAGTGAGATTTAGCCTTAGCGATCTAAACGAAAGTCGTAGAATATGTTAAACTAAGAACATCGATAAAAAGAACGCCCAAATCTGACTTCGTATGAAGAAGTTATGATTTTTCGAAGTTTCGAGTTAGCAGTGTACAACTCGAAAGAATATTAGATCGAGTGATTTTTAGCCGACACGACCTAAAAGAGAATCGAAGATCTCGTTAAGAGTAGCGTAACGAGAAAAAGATGGGCGAAAACGGATGTCGGATGAAGAAGTTATGAGGATTTAACGGACCAATCCTGTCCCGGCCCATTAATAATATAAAATTTAAAATCGATTCAAAATTAGCCGACGGAGTCTAAACGAAAGTTGTAGAGTACATTCCCACCTTCGCGTGGATATAAAGAACATCAAAAACGGAGCTCTTATGTTGAAGATACGAATTTTTGAAGTTAGGACTCGAAAATGCGAAACTGGGTGCGAGACTGATGACATGGCACGATCCCAGCCGTCGCTTGCGGCCCACGGTCCTCACTTCGGATGATGACACCTGCCCTCGCTGTACGCCCCGTGTCCGAAGTCTATACGCCCCGCATACCCTCCGGTCTTATCCCTTCCGAATGCGAGACAGCTGGAGTCCATCTGGCAGCTTTATCCGAGCCATTACGCCCAACGTAGGTCCGAGGTACTCCCAGCGTACCGAGGCCTCGCAGGCTATAAAAAGGCAGCGAAAGCAGCTTCATTTGTCACCCATTTTTCACTTCTCTCTCTAGTTTCTTTCTCTCTCTACAACCCCAAACCCCCTAAACCCTAGAAAAACCCCCTAGCACCCTAAGGAAGCCCCGAGGCTCCCGGAGTCCTGAGAAAAAGGAGTTTTTCGGTTTCGAAATGCTGCTCTAATTAAGTTCCGGTTTTCGATAAAATTCGCTATAAGTGTGCTACACTTACGCAATTTTTAATATAACTTTCAAATAATTATAGGAATGTTATTAGGTCATTAAAATAATTATTTGGACTATTATTATGAGTTATATTGAGTGTTTAACGCTTATATAATAATAATAATAGTCAGACTATTAATTTGTCGCGGTTATTGTTAGATTAAACCCTAGTGGTATCGATACTAGGTTTTATCGAAGGAAAATCAGTTTGAGAGTATTGAAGCGCTGTCCGAGTGCTGAGTCACCACCTTTCAGGTAAGTGCATAGTTACTTTCAGCTTACACATAGATATGAAGTATTTTATATAAATTACGTGCTATGTGTTCATATTATCTGAATACTTGCTATCTATGCTGGACGAACATTGTTATATACGTTTTCAATGATTTAAACTGTATATGTATTTTATATATACAAAAATGTTGGGGTAAAACATGGGTAGATGTAATAGGTGATGTGTGATAAAATGATGAGAGGCCTCGATGTTGATGTTGTTGATTCTGTCATCTAGCGGAGTACGGATGACGACCACGGACTCTTCTAGACAGTCCAGTGGAACATTAGCAGGCTCACAACCTGTAGGTGTTTGTGAACGATGTGTTCACCGGTGCACTCCATCCCACACATGGTTGCCTTTAGGACATTTATTGTTGAGGAATCCCCTTAGCAGTAGTGTCCGTCTCGATGATGATCCTTAGGCTCAGTCCCTTATGATAGGTGTTTAGGGACGTAAAGTGAGGATAACAGGAATGGGTAATCGGGTTATTGTTGATTGATGAAATTAATAAACTTATTTATTGTGGGTTCAAAACCCTATGTGCTCACCAGGCTCCCAAGCCTGACCCACTCAGTTTTATGTATTACAGGTAGTGGCGCTTGAGCATAGATATAATGTTTGGACGAGGGATTTCGGATATAGGCCTGTAGATATGAAATAATGTAGTAAGGCTTATATTGTACTGTTTATGCTTTTGATCTGTACGAACATGACATCCCAAGTCTTTTAATGAAATACATTTCTATGGAAATGCTTTTGATAAATCTTTATCATATTTTGTTTTGGGAGAAATTCCGCAACACTTTTATTTAAAATGTTACTCTGATTTTTAAACAAAGCATAAACAAACCGGTCTTTTCTGGCCATGATTTTGGGGATGTCACAGTTGGTATCAGAGCATTAGTTTAAGCGAACTAGGAATTTGTAGGATTTCTAGACTTAAACTTAGAATGCTAAGCGATGATTGTGAGGTGTGAGCACTAGCTTATTTTAGGAACTCTGCCTAAAATGCTTTTATGTGCTAAACGCTTTGTGCATGATATGTTGTTATTTTGTTCGGATCTATGGTCTGTTGCCGACCGAATCTGGAAACCTTATGTGTTTAGGATTCTAAACGTACGACTACGACATTAGAACTAGCATGTAAACGTTTCGGAGTGCTAAGGACGATTTAAACGTCTATCCTAAATAAAGATCTAAATTCACCTTATTCGGTGTATAGATCAAGATGGCAAGGACCCGTAGTGGAAATGTAAACACAAATGGAGATAGGAACCAACCCCCAGTGGTTCAGCAAATACCTGTTGTAGAAGAAGTTGCACCTGAACCAGTCACGATGGCCGGAGTGCAAGCGATGATCCATTATATGTTGGATCGTCAAATAGAGGAAACCAGACGTTTGCTCCAGCAAAATCGAGAGGAAGAGACTATTCAGATCGAACAGCCCGAGTTGAACGAAGGGCAAACTGAGGAGGGAAACTATAGTGGGACTGTTGGTCAAGCCAACCCACCGATAGTTAGGCAAAACCACCAGGAAGGAGGAAATGACGGACGTGGATGCAAATACAAGGATTTCATGGCATCCAAGCCACCGAGTCTATCTGGAAGCCCGATGCCGGTGGAAGTCATGAACTGGATATCTGAGATGGAAACGATGTTTGAGAGTTGCGAGTGTAGCAACAGGCAGAAGACCGCTCTCGCGGTTCCTCTGTTGAAATCTGGAGTACTAAGCTGGTGGAAGCTACTAGCTGATTCAATACCCAAAGGTGAAGCAAGCAAGATGTCATGGGAGGATTTTCTGGTACAGTTGAAGATGCAATACTACTCTGAGCAGAATCTTCTGGAGATCAACAACGAATTCCATAATCTGAAGAAGGGAAGAATGAGCGTTACTGAATACGCTGCAAGCTTTACTGAGAAAATGAAGCTTGTTCCTCACCTCGTTCCAACTGAACTCTCCAAGGTTCACAAGTTTGCACTTGGATTACCAGCGGACTTCGGTCCAATGGTCAAGCAAACTACCACTCTGAAAGCCGCCATCTGGGCTGCTAAGAATGTGGAGTCCCAGATACGAGAGAAGGGTCTGGAGAGAGAGCAGAAGTGGGAGAGAAAAGGAAATTTGACGGATCCTCGAGGTCTGGTAAGAAGGGTATATTCTCGAAGTCTGGTTCGAGAGGTGGAGGATCAGAAGCAAAGTGGTGTGACAAGTGCAAGAAGAAGCACTCTAGGAAGTGTGACGGAGGGGTCACTTGTTTCAAATGCGGAAAGCCTGGGCACTATGCCAATGAATGCACCCTCAACCAGAAGGCCTATTTTGGGTGTAATGAAGAAGGGCACATTTTGAAGGACTGCCCGAAGAAGAAGGAGGCAGGAAGACCCAACATACCACCAAAACCGAAGGCGAGAGCCTTCCAGATGACGCTCGAGGCTGCGAAGGAGGCAGCAGACGTTGTTTCAGGTACCTTTCTTGTAAATGGTTTGCCTGCAAATATACTATTTGATTCCGGAGCCAACTACACCTTTGTGTCGCATAAATTTGGTGGGAAATTAGCATTGCCTGTAGAAAAACTTGATAATGCCTTGATTGTAGAAGTTGCCAGTGGAAAATTCGTACCTGTTAGTAATCGAATTAGGAACATCGTCATTGACCTAAACGGAAACGAATTCCACGAAGAGCTATTACCCATAGAGTTAAACGGTTTCGACATCGTTTTGGGTATGGATTGGCTTAGCGCCAACGATGCTGAGATTCAATGCCGAAAGAAAATAGTAAGGGTAAACCCACCCGGAAAGAAATCATTTATGGTGTACGGGGAGAAACGCAGAGTGAATTCTGGAATCATCTTCCTGATGAAAGCCAGGAAATGTTTGTCCAAAGGATGTGCATCATACTTGGCATTCGTAATCGATGCTAAGAAGGAGAAGAAAGAGGTGCAGAATATACCGGTTGTGTGTGATTATCCGGAAGTCTTTCCCGAAGATCTTCTCGGATTACCACCTAATAGACAAGTGGAGTTTCGTATAGACTTGTTACCAGGAACAACACCGATAGCAAAAGCACCTTACTGATTAGAACCGACGGAGATGAAGGAGCTCATGACGCAACTTCAGGAGCTGTTGGACAACAGTTTCATTTGACCTAGTTCATCACCCTGGGGAGCTCTGGTGTTATTCGTGAAGAAGAAGTACGGAAGCATGAGAATGTGCATAGACTACCGAGAGCTGAATAAGGCAACGGTGAAGAACAAGTATCCATTGCCGAGGATTGATGACCTATTCGATCAGCTGCAAGGTTCGAGCTACTTCTCAAAGATCGATCTTAGGTCAGGATATCATCAACTGAAGGTGAGAGAGCAGGATATTGAGAAGACTGCATTCAGAACAAGATATGGACACTATGAGTTCTTGGTTATGTCATTCGGACTAACCAATGCTCCAGCAACATTCATGGATTTGATGAACAGGGTTTGTAAACCATTCCTCGATAAATTCGTATTAGTGTTCATCGACGACATTCTCATCTACTTGAAAAGCGAAGAGGAGCATGGCAAGCATCTACGGGAAGTATTAGAAGTGTTGAAGAAGCAGAAGCTTTTTGCAAAGCTCTCCAAATGCGACTTTTGGATACGGGAAGTCCAATTCTTGGGTCATGTTGTTAACCAGGAGGGAATAATGGTTGACCCCGCAAAGATCGAAGCTGTGATGAAGTGGGAACGTCCGAAGAGTCCCACGGAGATTCAAAGCTTTCTAGGATTAACCGGATATTATCGACGATTTATCCAAGGTTTTTCTTCGATAGCTGCTCCATTAACAACGTTAACCCATAAAGGAGCTAATAATATGTGGAGTGAGAAGCACGATGAGGCATTCGAGAAGCTAAAGAAGAAGTTATGTGAAGCACCGATACTTTCTCTACTCGATGGAGTTGAAGATTTCGCGGTTTATAGTGACGCTTCTGGAGTCGGGTTGGGTTGTGTTCTGACCCAAAGAGAAAAGGTGATAGCATACGCATCTAGACAATTGAAAGAGCACGAAAAGAACTACCCCACTCATGATCTGGAGTTGGCAGCAATAGTATTTGCCTTTATGATATGGAGGCATTACCTCTACATCACGAAGTGCAAGCTCTTCACTGATCATAAGAGTCTCCAGTATCTCTTTAATCAGAAGGAGTTGAACATGAGGCAACGACGCTGGCTAGAACTACTCAAGGACTACGACTGTGAGATACTTTACCACCCAGGTAAAGCAAATGTTGTTGCTGATGCTCTCAGTCGGAAAGTCAATCTTGAAAGGAAAAGGCCAAGAGCATTAAGAATTGAAGTCATCTCGACGATTGTGGAAAGTATCAGGAAAGCTCAAGAAGAAGCTTTAGAGAAGAATGACCGAAAGGAAGAACGCTTGGGAAGAACGTTGGTGTTCGGTACAAACAGTCGGGGACCGAAGGTATTCCAAGATCGAATTTGGGTACCTACGACGGGAGGAATAAGAGACCTTCTGATGGAAGAAGCACATAAGACCATGTAATCAATTCATCCCGGTAGCACTAAAATGTATAGGGACCTAAAACCATACTACTGGTGGCCGACGATGAAGCTCGATGTTGCGAAGTATGTGGCCGAGTGCGTAACATGTGCAAGGGTTAAGGCACAACATCAAAAACCGTATGGGAGTTTAGAACCTTTACCTATACCCATGGGTAAATGGGAAGACATCACCATGGATTTTGTGACTAAACTGCTCAGGACGAAGAACGGACACGACATGATTTGGGTAGTCGTGGATCGTTTCACCAAGAGTGCACACTTCATAGCAGCCAATGAGAAGTGGTCTATGGATAAGCTCGCAAATGCTTACGTGAAGTAAATTGTAAGACTTCATGTTGTCCCTCTTACGATTGTATCAGATCGTGATAGTCGTTTCACTTCAAGGTTTTGGAGGAGTCTACAAGAGGAATTGGGTACAAAGTTGTGCTTAAGTATTGCTTACCATCCGCAAACTGATGGTCAGAGCGAAAGAACGATTCAAACACTGGAAGATATGTTGAGAGCATGTACCCTCGAATTCCAAGGGAATTGGGACGAGCACTTACCTCTGGTAGAATTCTCCTACAACAATAGTTTTCACTCGAGCATCAAGATGGCACCTTACCAAGACTTGTATGGACAAAAGTGTCGTACGCCGTCTTGTTGGCTTGAAGCCGGTGAGAAGCAGTTTATGGGCCCCGAGATAGTCCATGAGACTGCTGAGAAGTTGAAGGTGATTAGGGAAAGAATGTTAGCGGCCCAGGATCGTCAGAAGAGCTATGCTGACAAGAAAAGACGAGCGATAACCTTCGAAGTTGGGGATTCTGTTTTGCTTAAAGTCTCACTGTGGAAGGGACTTATACGATTTGGGAAACGAGGAAAGTTGAGTCCAAGGTTTATTGGACCGTTCAAAGTTCTTCAGAAGATTGGGAACCAAGCTTACAAGATGGAATTGCCCGAAGAACGCAATGGTATTCATAAAACCTTTCATGTGTGTTATTTGAGGAAATTCATGGGAGATGTTACCGACATAATTCCAATCTCAGAGTTAAGGATGGATGAGAATAACAGGCTGATCGAAGAGCCCGAGGCAATTGTTGGCCGTAAGACTAAGAAGTTACGACGCAAGATGGTCAACTTAGTGCTAGTCCGATGGAAACATTCGAATGGGCCGAATCTCACTTGGGAAACAGAGGATGACATGATGAGTCGCTATCCACATCTGTTTGCTGATGCATGATTCCGGGACGGAATCATCCTAAGGGGGAGAGAATTGTAATGCCCGGGTTTCAGGGCTAAGCATATTTGTCAATGTAATAGTCTAGGTCAACTATTGTAACTCTTTTTGAAGTAATAAAGATGAAATATTTGAGTATTATGTGAATTATGTGTATTTATGTGCTTATAATTTAATTATAAATGTATAATTAATAAAGAATAAAAATAAGCGTCAAAATTAAAGTGTGAGATAATCCCGATATCTTTACATAAGTTGTAGAATATGTCTCAAGGTTTCCGTACATATAAAGAACGCCGAAATCTGAGTTATAATGAAGAAGTTATGACCCGTCGAAGTTTCGGGACAGAACCAGCACGATACCGGAAAGCATAAATAGTGAATTTATGATAGAGCGAGATTTAGCCTTAGCGATCTAAACGAAAGTCGTATAATATGTTAAACTAAGAACATCGATAAAAAGAACGCCCAAATCTGACTTCGTATGAAGAAGTTATGATTTTTCGAAGTTTCGAGTTAGCAATATACAACCCGAAATTCGAATATTAGATCGAGTGATTTTTAGCCGACACGACCTAAACGAGAATCGAAGATCTCGTTAAGAGTAGCGTAACGAGAAAAAGATCAGCGAAAACGGATGTCGGATGAAGAAGTTATGAGGATTTAACGGACCAATCCTGTCCCGGCCCGTTAATAATATAAAATTTATAATCGAATCAAAATTAGCCGACGAAGTCTAAAAGAAAGTTGTAGAGTACATTCCCACCTTCGCGTGGATATAAAGAACGTCAAAAACGGAGCTCGTATGTGGAGGATACGAATTTTTGAAGTTAGGAGTCGAAAATGCGAAACCTGGTGCGAGACTGATGACATGGCACGATCCCGGCCGTCGCTTGCGGCCCACGGTCCTCGCTTCGGATGATGACACCTGCCCTCGCTGTACGCCCCGTGTCCGAAGTCTATACGCCCCGCGTACCCTCCGCTCTTATCCCTTCCGAATGCGAGACAGCTGGAGTCCATCTGGCAGCCTTATCCGAGCCATTACGCCCAACGTAGGTCCGAGGTACGCCCAGCGTACCGAGGCCTCACAGGCTATAAAAAGGCAGCGAAGGCAGCTTCATTTCTCACCCATTTTTCACTTCTCTCTCTAGTTTCTTTCTCTCTCTACAACCCCAAACCCCCCTAAACCCTAGAAAAACCCCCTAGCACCCTAAGGAAGCCCCGAGGCTCCCGGAGTCCCGAGAAAAAGGAGTTTTTCGGTTTCAAAACGCTGCTCCAATTAAGTTCCGGTTTTGGATAAAATTCGTACACTTACGCAATTTTTAATATAACTTTCAAATAATTATAGGAATGTTATTAGGTCCTTAAAATAATTATTTGGGCTATTATTATGAGTTATATTGAGTGTTTAATGCTTATATAATAATAATAATAGTCAGACTATTAATTTGTCGCGGTTATCGTTAGATTAAACCCTAGTGGTATCGATACTAGGTTTTATCGAAGGAAAATCGTTTTGAGAGTATGGAAGCGCTGTCCGAGTGCTGAGTCACCACCTTTCAGGTAAGTGCATAGTTACTTTCAGCTTACACATAGATATGAAGTATTTTATATAAATTACGTGCTGTGTGTGCATATTATCTGAATATTTGCTATCTATGCTGGACGAACATTGTTATATACGTTTTCAATGATTTAAACTGTATATGTATTTTATATCTACGAAAATGTTGGGGTAAAACATGGGTAGATGTAATAGGTGATGTGTGATAAAATGATGAGAGGCCTCGATGTTGATGTTGTTGATTCTGTCATCTAGCGGAGTACGGATGACGACCACAGACTCTTCTAGACAATCCAGTGGAACACTAGCAGGCTCGCAACCTGTAGGTGTTTGTGAACGATGTGTTCACCGGTGTACTCCATCCCCAACATGGTTGCCTTTAGGGCATTTATTGCTGAGGAATCCCCTTAGCAGTAGTGTCTGTCCCGATGATGATCCTTAGGCTAGGTCCCTTATGATAGGTGTTTAGGGACGTAAAGTGAGGATAACGGGAATGGGTAATCGGGTTATTGTTGATTGATGAAATTAATAAACTTATTTATTGTGGGTTGAAAACCCTATGTGCTCACTAGGCTCCCAAGCATGACCCACTCAGTTTTATGTATTACAGGTAGTGGCGCTTGAGCATATATATGATGTTTGGACGAGGGATTTCAGATATAGGCCTGTAGACAAACCGATCTTTTAATGAAATATTTTGTTTTGGGACAAATTCTGCAACACTTTTATTTAAAATGTTACTCTGAGTTTTAAACAAAGCATAAACAAACCGATCTTTTCTGGCCGTGATTTTGGGGATGTCACAGAATTCTCCCGGGTTTGTTGGTTACCGCACGAAGCAGTCCCACCTCAACCCATCCCACATAACATATCAACATATAGCATAACCACTGAGCATGCAGATAATCATATAACAACACAGGTAGTCCTACAGATCTACCTTCAAGAGAGTGCTTACTGATGTAGATCTTGAATCCCACGAACTCTTTCTTGAACTAGCTTGTTTTCCCCAAGTGTTTGCTTTACCAAAATCCTTCCTCCAAGCTTAAACTCTCCAAAAGAACACACACACTTGAATTAGGATTAAAGAGAGACAAGAGGTTGTAAAGGAGAGGCTGGGGGAGGCCAATGATCCTTTAAATAGGGTGCAATGCCCCGTAATTTAGGGTTTCATCTGCCAACTCCTACTCGCCGAGTACCTTCTTAGACTCGGGGAGTAGGTCACTAAAACGCGTGGACCATCTCGCTAATACTCGACGAGTAGGGCAACCAACTCGTCGAGTAGACCCAAAGATCAAAAAGGATTCATACATAATCAGTACCTGAGAATCGGGGCATTACAATTCTCCCTCACTTGAACTAGACTTCGCCCTCAAAGTCTGCTGAGGTAAACAACGCCGGGTAATGCTCTCGCATCTCTGCCTCCGGCTCCCATGTCCACTCGGATCCCCTCCGATGTTCACACTGCACCTTCACCAAAGGTATCTCCTTCTTCCGCATAATTTTCTTCTTCCTTTCGAAAATGGCCACAGGCCTCTCCACGTAATTCAGGCGCTCATCGACCTCAATATCATCCAACGATACTACTGCCTCGTAGTCCATAATGCATTTTCGCAACTGCGAAATGTGGAATGTGTTATTTATCCGGCTAAGCTCCTCTGGTAGCTCTAGCCTATAAGCCACCTTGCCAATCTTGGCAATGATCCTGAACAACCTAATGTAACGGGGACCCAATTTTCCCTCTTTCTGAAGGGGATTACACCCTTCCAGGGTGAGACCTTTAGTAGAACCATATCACCCACCTGGGAATCTAACTCAGATCGGTGTCTGTCGGCATAACTCTTCTACCGACTCTGAGCGGTCTACAATCGTTGCCTGATCTGCTGAATCTTCTCAGTAGTCTGCAGAACTACCTCCGTCCGTCCCATCACTCGGTGTCCAACCTCACCCCAACAAACTGGGGTGCGACATCTTTGCCTATACAATAACTCAAAAGGCGGGGCACCAATGCTGGACTGATAGCTGTTGTTGTAAGAAAACTCTGCAAGAGGTAGGTGGGAATCCCAACTCCCACCGAAATCAATGACATACGCCCTCAAAATATCCTCGAGGGTCTGAATGGTCCGCTCGCTCTGACCGTCTGTCTGCGAAAACGTTGTGCTAAAGTGCAAGCGTGTGCCCAGTTCCTCGTGGAACTTCTACCAGAAACGAGAGGTAAACCTAACATCTCGGTCTGAGACAATGGAGACCCGAACTCCGTGGTGAGCAACGATCTCGCGGACATATATGTTGGCCAACCTCTCGGCCAAAGAACTCTCCCGTATTGCTATGAAATGATCACTCTTGGTCAATCGATCCATGATGACCCATATAGCGTCGAACCCTTTCGCCGTCCTTGGCAGCTTCGTAATGAAGTTGATCGTGATTTGCTCCAATTTCCACATGGGAATCTCCAGAGGCTGCAGCTTACCATGCGGCCTCTGATGCTCGACCTTGACCATCCTACAGGTCAAGCACCTCTCGACATACCAAGCGATTTCTCGCTTCATACATGGCGACCAGTAACTCAAACTTAGGTCCTGGTACATCTTGGTGGCCCCCGGGTGTATGAAAAAATGAGACTTATGAGCCTCCTCCATCACTGTCTGTCTAACTCCACCAGTCATCGGAACCCAAACTCGACCACATAGGGTCAATAACCCCCAGCTCTCCTAAACAAACCGAACACTTTCGCCCTTAATCCTTTCCAACTTCCAGTTCTTTGGTCGTATGCCCTCGACCTGGGCATCTCTGATCAAACTCACTAGTGTGGAATCCACCGCTATCCTCATACACCTTGTTGGGGTAGAAGACCCAACTGACTTGTTGCTCAAAGCGTCCACAAACACATTCTCTTTACCAGGGTGGTAAAGGATCTCAGAATCGTAGTCCTTGATTACATCTAACCACCTGCGCTCTCTCATATTCAGGTTTGGCTGATCCATGATGTGTCTCAAACTCTTGTGATCCGTGTATATGGTACAACAGATCCCATATAGGTAATGCCTCCAAATCTTGAGAGCGAATACCACCGCTCCCAACTCCAGATCATGTGTAGGGTATCTCGTCTCATGCGGCTTCAGCTGCCGCGATGCATATGCTATCACTCGTCCTCTCTGCATGAGAACCGCTCCCAAACCTATGATGGATGCATCACAGAATACCACAAAATCCTCTACTCCCTCGGGGAGTGTCAAAACTGGAGCCTCACACAAACAACTTCGGAGGGTCTCAAACACCCTATGCTGCTCGGGGCCCCACTGGAAATCCACCCCTTCCTCGTTAGACGAGTGAGAGGTACTACAATCTTGGAGAAGTCTCGAATTAATCTCCGGTAATACCATGCTAGCCCCAGAAACTCCTGATATCCGATGGAGCCCTCGGCACCTCCCACTGCATAACTGTCTCAATTTTGGCCGGATCGACCAAAATCCCCTTTTGGTTAATGAGATGTCCGAGGAACTGGACCTCTCGTAACCAAAACTCACACTTCGAGAACTTGGAATACAACCATTCTCGTCTCAGAACTTCCAACAGCTCCCTGAGGTGCTCCTCGTGCTGCTCTTGGGTCTTGGAGTACACCAAGATATCATCTATGAACACGATGACCGAGCGATTAAGCATTGGTCTGCAGACCCAATTCATTAGGTTTGAATACTGTCGGCGCGCTGGTGAGCCCAAACGGAATCACCACGAACTCGTAGTGACCATAACAAGTCCGAAACGCGGTCTTCTCCACATCCTCCTCTCTAACCCGAACCTAATGATACCCCGACCTCAAGTCAATCTTGGAGAACCAAGATGCACCCTGCAATTGGTCAAAGAGACCGTCTATCCTTGGGAGTGGATAACGGTTCTTCACCGTCAACTTGTTCAACTCCCTATAGTCAATACACATCTGGTGCGATCCATCCTTCTTCCTAATGAAGAGGATCGATGCTCCCCATGGAGAACTGCTAGGTTGAATGAACTGCTTGCCCAACAGCTCCTACAACTGTGAAGACAGCTCCTGCATCTCGGGTATAACGCCTTGGCAATAGGAACCACACCCGGCACTAGGTCGATCCAAAACTCGACCTGCCTCTCCATAGGTATCCCTGGCAACTCCTCCGGAAACACGTCGGCAAACTCCTTAACCACTGGAACCTCTAAAACTAAATTATGGTCTCCAACCCGTGTATTCACCACATATGCTAGGTAGCCCGCACACCCGTGCTGAATATATTGCCAAGCTCTGGCGGCTGAACAGAACCCTGACCCCGCTCTGGTTCCCTCGCCGTATACAATTAGTTCTCCCCCACTTGGGGTTCGAACTACCACTCGCTGGCCCTCACAATTTATCATGGCATCGAAACGACTAAGCCAATCCATACCCAAAATCACGCATACTTCCCCCATGGGAATCGGGATCAAATCTATCGAAAAGACCACTCCAAAGATCTCCAACTGGCATCCTCGGTAGACGGAAGAAGCATAAACTCCATGTTCGTTGGCGATAGAAACTCGCAACGGACACTCTAGGTCGTCAACTGGCACACCAAACCCCTTACTAAACGTTTGAGAAACGAAAGACCGAATCGCCCCCGAGTCAAATAAAACCAAAGCAAGCAAGGAGTTTACTAAAAACGTACCTAAGCACAGGTACCACATATAAGCATAACACAGATGTAATAAATGAGGTGAAGGAGAGAAACATACCAACAACCACATCCGATGCTGCGCTGGCCTCCTCTGCCGTAGGCTAGAAAACACGCCCCTGAGCCTTCGAAGGCTCGGCCTTAACAGGACTCCCATCAGTGATCTTCAATGTAGCTGGTGTTGGAACCTGTGCCGGTTTGGCGGCTAGCAATGGGCAGTTGGCCTTCACATGGCCAACCTGATCACAGTGGTAGCATAACCTTATACTCGAAACCGGGGAGTCCTGGCGACAATCCTTCGCATAATGCCTCTCCTTGCCACACCTTGATGGGTTTTGAGCATTCTAACACTTCCTAAGTGTACATGCAACCCTAATAACCTTGGATCTATGTTTGTCTAATTATCATGCAAAGTTGAATTTCCAAGGTTATATTCCTATCTAGCATACATGGGGAACAATTTTAACTTGAATAATAGATAGAATAACTTACCTTGTTGTTGCTTGTGTTCCTTGAAACCTTGTGAGCCTAGCACCCCAAGTGTGATGCCTCAAATGCTTCACACAACACCAAATGCTCTTGGAAAGACTCTTGAGATAACACACACTTCTCAAAATCGGCCAAGCCCTCTAGTTTCTTAGTGTAACTTGTGTGTTGCCGATTTTGTGGAGAATGGGACTCTTATATAGTGTTGACACATCTAGGGTTACACCATGTAAACCCTAATGTGTCATGACTCTTCATTTCCATGACCCATGGGTTTGTAATTCCCATGGAGCACCCATGGAGCATCCTATGGGTAGAACCCAACTTGATAATCCATGGAGCCTCTTAGCCCACTATACAAGATATGAATGATTTACATAATCAACCCATATATTTAATTAGTTATCCTTTGATCACTTAATTAATTCCAAATTAATTCTTTAATCAAACTAATCAAATAATATTATTAATATATTAGAACTTATAATATATTAATAACCTCCAAGTGTTATTTCTCTCATTTAGTCTATCCAATTGCATGGTGCCATGCAACCCAAATGGACCATGCCGGGTCGGGTCAAGTACAAGCCCGAAATAGTTATGGACTTAGACACCTTATCCAACAGTCTCCCACTTGGATAAGTCTAATAACTATATCTCTAGTACTTCAGGAACCGACCGGCAATCGTAGCTCTTTCAAGGTTTCTCGGAACTGAGAAGATGATGGTACGCCATTTAAGATAAGTGATCATATAATCCTCCGTTCTAGATATCAGCCGGACAAACACATGGAACATTGTCTTACTTCTTGTCCAGCATTTGTTTCTCGATCTCTGATTTGTTTGACAAAGAACTTAATTGAACACATCAACTTAGTTCTGACCGGGCCCGGTACATGGGTCAAAACAAAATCATCGAGGGGCCCAGATATCAGCTTCTAATCCAAGAAGGAACAGATAAACTTCGACTCATATGTTTGTTCTACCACTCATTGAATTACACACAAAAGTACGTTTTATAACATCGAGTTACCAATGCGGTTTCGTACAGTCAATGCACAACCAACTTGTAAGTAACAAATCATATCTCTAGGTTTGAAGACTTATATGATATTACCGTCTCACGATCACTCGAGATAGAATTCCATGAAGTGATTCCAGTGAGCGTGGGTTGAGTCCAATGCTCAGAACTTATGAGCACTCATGATTGTTGTAGCCTTGTCCAACACCTTAGACCTCTACAACCCATCATGACAGTCTTGATTCATACCTACTTCCGACATATGACCGACTGTGGAGGTTTGAATAATATGTTATACCAAACAAAATTATTCTGGAAGTCAAAACATGCAAAAGAAATAGAGTAAAAGATCGACAAGAGATAGCAACACTTTACTCATAAATAAAACACCTTTTATTCATCATCAAATGTCAATTACACTTTACAAATTTCCGGGTTATCTAACTACTAAAACTTATATCATCTTTCAGCCCTATGCTCCGAGCATGCTGGAGATGCTTAACCCTACTCAGTCCCTTCGTGAGGGGATCTGCTGGGTTCTCATCTGATGATACCCTCTTTGCCACGGGGAGTCCTTCTTCAATTCGATGTCTGATAAAATGGTATTTTCTGTCGATGTGTCTGGATCTCCCGTGATCCCTTGGTTCCTTGGCTAAGGCAACAGCACTTTCACTATCACAGAAAATTTCCATTGGCTCTTTAATGGCTGGTACAACTCCAAGGTCTCCAATGAAGTTCTTCATCCATATCGCCTCCTTTGCTGCCTCGCTAGCTGCAATATACTCTGATTCACAAGTAGAATCTGCCACTGTCTCTTGCTTGGAACTCTTCCAAGAAATTGCTCCTCCATTTAGGGTAAAGACCCAGCTCGACTGAGAGCGGAAATTATCCCTATCAGTCTGGAAGCTAGCATCACTATACCCTACAACTCTCAAGTCATCACTCCCACCGAGGGTAAGGACCCAATCCTTAGTCCTTCGTAGGTACTTGAGGATATTCTTTACCGTAGTCCAGTGTGCCTTGCCAGGGTTCGCCTGATACCTGCTAACCATGCTCAGGGCAAAGGCTACATCGGGTCGAGTACACGTCATAGCATACATGATCGATCCTACAGCCGAAGCATAAGGTGTTCGACTCATTTCTGCTATCTCAGCCTCAGTGCTAGGGCTTTGTGTCTTACTCAATCTGGTGTTACTCTGGATGGGTAACTCTCCTTTCTTGGAATCCTGCATGCTGAATCTCTTCAGCACCTTATCCAAGTAGGTACTCTGACTAAGTCCAATTAGTCTTTTACTCCGATCTCTCAAGATCCTTATCCCTAAAATATAGGCAGCTTCACCAAGGTCCTTCATAGCGAAACACTTCCCAAGCCAGGACTTTACTTCCTGCAAGGTTGGGATGTCATTTCCTATGAGTAGTATGTCATCCACATACAATACCAAAAAGCTAACTATACTCCCACTAGCCTTGACATACACACAAGACTCATCTTCACTCCTAGTAAAGCCAAATTCCTTGACCTTCTCATCAAAGCAAAGATTCCATCTGCGAGGTGCTTGCTTCAATCCATAAATGGATTTCTCAAGCTTACACACTCTATTAGGGTACTCGTTGCTGACAAAACCTTCTGGCTGACTCATGTAAACATCTTCAGTCAGCTTTCCATTAAGAAAAGCGGTTTTGACATCCATCTGCCATATTTCATAGTCATGAAATGCAGCTAAGGCTAACAGAACCCGAATAGACTTAATCTTGGCTACCGGAGAAAAGGTCTCATCATAATCCACTCCAGGAATTTGAGAGAAGCCCTTTGCAACCAGTCTAGCCTTATAAGTGTGTACTTTACCATCCATGTCGGTCTTCTTCTTGAAGACCCATTTGCACCCTACTGTCTTACGACCTGGTACATTTTCAACCAAGTTCCAAACTTGATTGTCATACATGGATTGTATCTCGCTATCCATAGCCTCTTTCCATTTAGTAGACTCGGGGCCTGCCATGGCTTCCTCGTAGCTGTTAGGGTCATCTTGACTTACTAGTGTCTCATCACTAATAAGTGTCTCACCTTCTGCAGTAATATGGAATCCATAGTAATGCTCAGGTGCATTCCTAACTCTCGTGGAACGCCTCAGAGGTACAGATTTGTCAATTGGCTCAATAGGAGTTTCCTCCTCAAGTTGAGGGCTAGAGTTTGAAGTTCCTTCACCACTTGATTCTTGAATTTATTCAAGATCAATTTGCCTCCCACTGTCTCCTTGGCTTATAAACTCTCTTTCTCGAAAGACTCCTCTTCTTGCTACAAAGACCACATTGTCACTGGGTCTGTAGAAGAGGTAACCAAAGGATCGCTGTGGGTAGCCGATGAAAATACACCTCTCGCTTCGAGGTTCGAGCTTATCATGAGTCTCGCGTCTCACGAAAGCCTCGCAACCCCCAATCTTGATGTGGTCTAGTTTAGGTACTTTACCAGTCCACATCTCGTGAGGAGTTTTGGCAACTTTCTTTGTAGGGACAAGATTAAGAATATGGGCGGCAGTCTCTAAGGCATACCCCCAGAATGAGATTGGTAGCGAAGCTCGACTCATCATGGAACGAACCATATATAACAAGGTTCGATTACGCCTCTCAGCCACACCATTCAACTGTGGTGTCCTGGGAGGTGTCAATTGTGAGACTATCCCACATTCCCTAAGATAGTCGAGGAACTCTGAACTAAGATACTCACCTCCTCGATCGGATCGAAGCATCTTAATGTTCCTGCCCAATTGATTCTCGACTTCCTGTTTAAATTCCTTAAACCTTTCGAAAGTCTCTGACTTATGCTTGATTAAGTAGACATATCCATATCTACTGTAATCATCAGTAAAAGTCAAATAATAACGATTAGCATCCCTTGTGGCATGTTTGAATGGTCCACACACATCCGTGTGTATAAGGTCCAACAAACCTTCACCCCTCTCACACGAACCTGTGAAGGGTGACTTTGTCATTTTTCCAAGTAAGCATGATTCGCAACTATCATCTGACTTTAGGTCAAACGACTCCAAGACTCCATCCTTTTGGAGTTGGCCTATGCATTTCTTGCTTATATGTCCAAGACGACAATGCCATAAAGATGCTTTATCCAAGTTATTATTAGTAGAATCAATACACAAAACATTATTTCCCAAGTTATCTACAATAGATACAGCTTCATACACACCATCACAAGGTAATGCTTTAAAATAAAAGACATTATTATAGAAAACATCTATAGAACCAACTTCATTATTAAATGAAAAGGTAAACCCTTGTTTGTACAAAGCATGAAAGGAAATAATATTTCTTGCCATTCGTGGCGAATAACAACACTTATTCAAATCTAAATTAAACCCACTACTTAGCGATAAAGTATAAACTCCAATCTTGGTAACAGGTAAAGCTTTCCTATTCCCCATGATCAAGTTTATCCTTCCTTGCTCCACATCCTCACTTCTTCTTAGTCCCTGCAAGTCACAACAAATATGAATACCACACCCGGTATCAAGGACCCAAGAATTAGAATGGGGTGAGTTATTAGAAATGATAGTGTAAATACCTGCATGGTTGGGTTTAACTTTCCCATCCTTCACATCTTGCTAGTACTTTGGGCAGTTCCGCTTCCAATGAGCCTTTTTCATGGCAATAGAAGCATTCAGCCTCTTTTGGGTCAGAAGATGGAGTGATGAAACCTTTCTTGGTTCCACTTGAAGAAGAGCCATCAAGGGTCCGAGCCTTGGTACCTTTCGAGGACCTCTTTCGCTTCCTCCATCGATTCTTCCCAATTGCCAAAACCGGAGTTGAGTTTGGAGTAGGAGTGATAGCAACCGACTTCCCTTTAAGACCTGATTCTGCGGTCTTGAGAAGTCCCTGAAGTTTGCTGAGGGTGACTTCTTCCTTGTTCATGTGATATGTCATGCGGAATTGATCATAGCACGATGGTAAGGAATGCAAAATGATATCTATTGCAAGATCCTCCGGGAAGTTCACATTAAGCTTCAGCAAACGATCCACATACCTTTGCATTTTCTGCATGTGGCTCGTGAGGGATTCCCCGTCCTTCATCATGGTTGTTATCATGGAGCAGATGATTTCATACCTCTCTTGTCGTGCACTTTGATGGTATCTTTCCATCAAATCTTGGTGCATTTCATAAGGGTAGAAATCTTCATAAGACTTTTGGAGTTCCGCTGTCATCGTGGCCATCATGATGCAAGCCACTTTCGTAGCATCCCTTTCATGTGCCCGAAATTCAGCGATCTCCTGAGGATTGCAGTGGACTCATCAATCTCCTTAAGCTCCTTGTCAAGGACATATTCTTTGTCCTCGTAGCGGGTAATCATCCTGATGTTTCTGATCCACTCATTGAAGTTGGATCCATCAAAGGTGACTTTCCCACACAAGTTCATAAGGGTAAAGGAGCCATTAGGATTAGAGCCAGAAGGATTGTTGGAAGACATCTGAAGAGAAGAGAACAAGATTAGTTTAGATATAAGAGAGTCCTTAATAAAACACCCAAATGTAATATTAAGGCTAGGATCCAATCACAATATAATATAACTTAGAAGAGGTATGCCGTAATCTAAGCTATATCATATTTGAAAGGTAGGTGAATGACGATTCACCAATTTCCACCACGAAAACCGCAATAATTTTAGTATTAGGTTTTTGAGTGGTTCTTAGAAATTCCTAGATTCTTTGAGATTCAATGAACTTTTCAAAGGCATGTTTCAATCTCGAGTGTGCCCTCCAAGTTTTGTGACTGGGATACCGAGGATCACAAAACGAGGTGTGAAGTAACCATACAAATCACTTGGTACCCTTAAAGTTTATCACTCAATCGATGTGCCGGTAAACCACACACGCTCCATTTTTGTTGCTTGTGTTCCTTGGTACCCTTTTTGTTGCTTGTGTTCCTTGAAACCTTGTGAGCCTAGCACCCCAAGTGTGATGCCTCAAATGCTTCACACAACACCAAATGCTCTTGGAAAGACTCTTGAGATAACACACACTTCTCAAAATCGGCCAAGCCCTCTAGTTTCTTAGTGTAACTTGTGTGTTGCCGATTTTGTGGAGAATGGGACTCTTATATAGTGTTGACACATCTAGGGTTACACCATGTAAACCCTAATGTGTCATGACTCTTCATTTCCATGACCCATGGGTTTGTAACTCCCATGGAGCACCCATGGAGCATCCTATGGGTAGAACCCAACTTGATAATCCATGGAGCCTCTTAGCCCACTATACAAGATATGAATGATTTACATAATCAACCCATATATTTAATTAGTTATCCTTTGATCACTTAATTAATTCCAAATTAATTCTTTGATCAAACTAATCAAATAATATTATTAATATATTAGAACTTATAATATATTAATAACCTCCAAGTGTTATTTCTCTCATTTAGTCTATCCAATTGCATGGTGCCATGCAACCCAAATGGACCATGCCGGGTCGGGTCAAGTACAAGCCCGAAATAGTTATGGACTTAGACACCTTATCCAACACACTTGTGGCATCCGCTACCCACTCGACATACTCCAGAATGACTCCTACCGCACTTCCCACATGTGTGGCTCTACTGACCCCCAGTTGTAGAATCACCAGTCTTACACCGCTTCGGCGCCGGCTGAGACTGTGTTGGGACAGGATGCTGCTCCCCCAACTGAAGCTCGATCTTTAACTCACGCCGCCTGGCGGCTAACTCCAACAGAGTATCACATCGTTGGATAGACACAAACTGACGGATGTCAGTCTTGAGCATGCTCAGATAACGAGTCATCTGAGCCTGCTTGGAGCAAACTCTGGGCAGAACATCGCCCTCTCTGTAAACATATGGGGTGATCTCCATCGCCGACTCTCCATCCTGCCTTAAACTCAAAAACTCCTGAGCTAACCACTCCCTCTCCACCCGTGGAACATAGCGGGCGTGGAACATTTCCCTGAACTGCTCCCAAGTAGCAACAGCTCTCTGATTATCAGTGTACGATCCGGTCATCAGTCTCCACCAATCCTTGGCCCTAGCCTTAGCAGGTTCAGGGCACATCTGACCTTCTGGTCAGTAGGACATGAACACGTGAAGAAACAGCCCTCCTTGTCAGATAACCACTTCATAGCTCTAATCGCATCCTGAGTACCATCAAATGTCAGGGGCTTCGTGTTATCGAATTCCCGGTACTGGAAACCCCGTCGAGCTCCACCTCCTCCTGCCGTTGTTACAACTGATGCAGCTGCGGCGGCGGCCGTCTTTGCAAGGGTGCATAACGCTCGTCAAAGTACTCAACCACAACGGTCTTAATAGACCCAAACATCTCTGGTAGCTGCGCCCGGAAGAAAGTGGCAACCTCATCATGAAGGACCTCTCAAATCCTGGCGTCTAGCTCATCCGTCCCCATCTGTACCACAGGCTCAGGTGCTACCGACACCTCCTCGTCTCTGCCTCCTAATCCTGATCCCGACCCGGATGTAGTCGCAAAACGTCTCATCACCACCATACTGAAAACACACCAACATACATCAGATGATTCGCGCAACAATGAAGAACCAACTCCCGACTAAACCCTAAGGGTTGTGACTTCCTTGCTACGCGTATGGGTCCTATGCTTTCATTAGTACGGGCCCATACTACCTTCCACACCTACCCATATTTGTCTCAAGTATCACTACAACACCCTAACAATATACATAACATGGCTAGCGCCTAACCCTCATTCCTAGAGGAATGCTAAACTATCTCATGACTGGCCTCACGACTTCTCACGACCCACCCATCCATAAAACTTCCATCAACCCTGCAGCACTAGTGTATGCTAGCCATACATAACGCTGGACCCTATAGACTTTCGAATATCTGATCCTACCCTAAGGTCGAATTAAACATTTTCAAGCTATAAGATCTTGATTATGTACAACCATAAGGCTTACACCAGACAGCTACAATAATGATGTCAATCTCATATAAATAAAACCCTAGGCTAGCAGACATCATGTAATCAGGCAAGTCTATCATGCAATTCCTGAAGGTCCCTAGCCTAGCACTAGCATGCTGTTCTAACATATCGCATAATCAATTACTGTATGGTATTTTGGGGTTTACTTACTGGCTCTGGCTGATCGTACACCCTGCATCCTCCTTTGATATTTTGAAAACCCCCTTTTTTTGAAAAATAATTTTGAACTTCCTTGCCTTGGTTTGAGATTGGATTCACACAGTGTTCCTCCAATTCACTCAAACCAAGGCGCTGATACCAACTTGTAACACCCATAAAATCAAGCCAATTTTAAACTTTTAAAATGCATTCCAAATTCAATAGTTATTACAAAACATGTTTTCAAATGTATTATATCAGAGTATTCTAGAAACAAAATTATCAAAACGAGGAGCGGTACGATCACGCCTTCGCCTTGCCACGATCCCCTGATGTACCTGAAATAATAAACTGAAACTGTAAGCCCGAAAGCTTAGTGAGTTCCTCCAAAATACCGATACACATACAATCCACGTGACCATGTCAGCAATATCATAACATAAAAAACTGAACTGCATGTAATGGGTCCACAACTTTACAGAATGGATCACCCCTTGGGCCCACAACGTGAGTCTGGATTGCCTTGCGGTCCCACATCTCACATCTAGCTTGCCATCGAGCCCACAGTACGAGTTTCCCTTAGCCCGTAACTGGAATGCTCCCGGGTTTGTTGGTTACCGCACGAAGCAGTCCCACCTCAACTCATCCCACATAACATATCAACATATAGCATAACCACTGAGCATGCAGATAATCATATAACAACACAGGTAGTCCTACAGATCTACCTAACTGGCATAACCAGTAGCATGCAAAAATAACTTCATAATCAACATACTAACACTGCTAGAATAACATATCTAATGGGCCGGCCTTGGTACCTTAGACCCCTTAGTATATTGAGGTAAATCACCTCACAAAAATCGGCTCGGTAGATAAACTCCAACTCTCAGATCACTGCCACAAACTCCACCACCTATTATCATAATAGAACCATACTCGTAAGTTCCCAACCTTCCAAGGTACCCCATAAGTCAACTAGTCAACCCCTGGTCAATGTCAAAGTCAACAATCAAGGTCAACAGTTCATGTTGACCCTAACTCGTCGAGTATCCTCAGCTACTCGCCGAGTTCCTTGAGATACTCATCCACTTGCCGAGTCACCAGAGTGACTCGTGGAGTTCCTAAGGCTCTCGATTGAAGCTCTAGGGCCACTATTCGAGTTTTCCTTCTTGCAACTCGACAAGTTCACACACATCCATCAATTGGGAAACCTTAACCGAATCACCTTGTTGTTCATCCAACTCGTCGAGTCTACGACAACCTTCATCGGACTCACCGAGTTGTTCATCAAACTCATCGGGTTCAAGCCCATCTTCATATGACTCGCCGAGTCGACCATGCGACTCGCCGAGTCCCTTCAGTCCTTTAACCATACGGACACTTTTTAAGCCATGCCAAGGCTCCAAATTGCAGATCCAACTTCCTTAGGCATGCTTATCACGTAAAGTTGCAAGATTTACATGCATACAAGGCTTTTAAGACCCTATAATGGCAAAACTAAGCTTGCAATGAAGTCACACACTTGAGGGAAGGCTCATACTATGCAAAGCTGATGATTTTATGAATCTAGAGGCCAAGGGGAGTCCAGATCTGAAGTTACAACTTCAGATCTTGGCTTAAGCACAAAAAACCTTTCTTAAAACTCATGCAAAAGAGGGTTTAGGTGAAAATGAGCCAAGGAAAATGGTCTAGTACCTTCAAGAGAGTTCTTACTGATGCAGATCTTGAATCCCACGAACTCTTGCTTGAACTAGCTTGTTTTCCCCAAGTGTTTCCTTTACCAAAATCCTTCCTCCAAGCTTAAACTCTCCAAAAGAACATACACACTTGAATTAGGGTTAAAGAGAGACAAGAGGCTGTAAAAGGGAGGCTGGGGGAGGCCAATGATCCTTTAAATAGGGTGCAATGCCTCGAAATTTACGGTTTCATCTGCCAGCTCCTACTCATCGAGTCCCTTCTTGGACTCGGCGAGTAGGTCACTAAAACGCGTGGACCATCCCGCTACTACTCGACAAGTAGGGCGACCAACTCGTCGAGTAGACCCAAAGACCAAAAAGGATTCATACATAATCAATATCTGAGAATTGGGGCATTACATAGTAAGAGTCCATTCAATTCTGGTAAACCAGTCTTATCTTGAAGTAAGAAGTTCAACAAAGTATTCAAGTAAGAAAATGATTATGAACAATGTAAAGAGATTTTAAGAACAATGAGAATGATAGAGAGATTGATGTGACTTGAAATATACTTGGTATTGAAATGAAAGAGAATGTTATTCTTGTTATTTCTCTATATCGTGCATGAAGATTACATCTCCTTAAATATATAAGAAGTGATAAAAAGACAAACTATAAGACTGCACGGAGAATATAAAGCTGAAAAGTCAAAAAGCTGACACACAAGATTTTCTCAATCTTGTCCCATGAACTCTATAGTAAGAAAAGGATTAAAAGACAAAAAAACATTAAATGCAAATATATACTCAAAATAGCACTGAATACAATGTGTTTCTTGGAAATGTCTTAATTTTGAAAATAGCTCCATTTCGGAACTCATCACACCTCATAATACACATCACTTCGAAATGGCTTGACTTCAGATAGCTAGAGGTTCACTTTCATGTATAAACAATCTCCCCCTAAGTGACCTTATCAATCAAAGAAATCCTCACTTAGCTTCATCAAATACAAAGATATAGGCACTTTAGAGCCAACTTCGGACTTCTATGCACCAACTGAGATGCTCGATGCATTTCTTCTTGACGTGTTCAGAAGAATCACTTTTGGCAGCATTGGTAATGAACTTCTGAAAGATCTTTGTTGAAACAAGGTGTTTGTCAAGAACTCTAAAGAATTCTTTTCGATTAGTCGTCTTTCTGAGATAGACATAACCGAGCTCTGATTCTTTAATGAGGCCTTTTGTAGTAGTTTTAAGGTAGTGGTGATTGGAATGGCACCAACTGGTGTGCTTTCATCTTCAGACATGACATCATCGAAGAGATCATCGTTAGTAGGAGGCTTGGGAGCTTCTTCACTTGTGAACGTCGGAGGAGGATCATCCAAAACATTTGTAGAGTCGGGAACATCTCTGTGACATCCCCATTTTCACGGCCAGAAAAGACCGATTTTGTTTATGCTTTATGAAAATCAGAGTACCTCTTTTAATAAAAATGTTGCGGAATTTGTTCCCAGTAAAACATGATAAATACGTTATCAAAGCATTTCCGAAGAAAAGTATTTTTATTCATTTTAAAACATTTGGGATTTCATCGTCAATACAGAAACATAAGCATAAACAGAACCTACATTCATTATCACTATTGATTTATATCTCCTTAATCTCTCAGTGTAATGTGACTTCATACCAACACCTATGATATAAATAAGCTGAGTAGGTCAGGTTGGGAAACCTGGTGAGTACATAGGGTTATCAACCCACAATAATATAATTAATATGTTTAAACATCAAATAATCAACCCAATTACCCATCCCAATTATCTTATTTACTCTTAAGGATATACCCTAAGAATCAGCTATTTCTCATTCATTCATTCCTAAGGATTATCCTAAGGAATAGGTACGAAGTCCATCGTTGTCAATGACATAGCTGTCAAGCACAGCTGCTAGTTCTATTACTTAGGCGCAACTGCCAAAATTGTGACATTCTCAATGAGGCGCTTCTGCCGGTACTGTCCTTTAGACGCAACTGTCATGGTTATAATGTTCTCTATTAGGCGCAGCTGCCGATACTATCCTTAGAGTGCAACTGCTAGGATGTTTATCGTAGATCAACAACATCTACAGGTTGTGGTGCAGCTGTCAGTGCTCATCTATGGGTACTAGGTCCATTGCTGCCAATGTTCACCTGTAGGGCACTAGGTCCATACTACTAATGTTCCTCTATTTCAGCCTTCATCCCTCATCATTCATCTACCCATGTTTTACCCAACACATTTTGTAGATATAAAATACATATATAGTTTAAATCATTTAAAACATGTATAAAATCGTTCATTCGGCATACATAACAAGTATACATATAATATGCACACATAGCACGTAATTTATATAAAATACTTCATATCTATGTGTAAGATGAAATTAACTATGCACTCACTTGATAAAGTGGTGATTCAGTACTCGGATAGCGCTTCGTTTACTTTAAAATAATTTTCTTCGACGAAACCTAGTATTATTACCACTAGATTCTAGTCTAATATTTACCGTGACTAATTATTAGTCTTATTATTATTATTATTATTATTATTATTATTATTATTATTATTATTATTATTATATAAGCGTTTAAACAATACTTTCCAACCACTATGTACAGATAGGGGCCATACATAAAACACCGGAGGGCAGGACCATTTTGGCATATAGCACTTCTGAAATCCAACAACCGTATACGGCCCTTTAAACCAGATTCCCTGTATCACGAGTAGTTAAAAAGATATTATAACGACACTTATATAAGTCATAATAATAGCTCAAGTATTTATTATAAGTTCATAATAACAATACTAATTTTAAATATAAACTATATTTAAAATAGGGTAAGCGTAACTTACTTACAATAGGATTTTAGCTAGGAGTCGGGCTTTGCAGGGGCAGAACTTCGTCGCTGAATCTTTCTAAGAAAGATGCGTGCATCGCTTCAGCGCTCACCTTACTATATAGTAAAACTATAGAAAGAGAATTCGAATAACGAGGGACCAAAATGCCCGGGGGATAAGAAGAGAAAGACTCTTGAATCAAGAGAATGGTGCAAGAAATATGAGAGCTCAAGCCTCTTATTTATAGTAATTGAATTTTCAAAAACTATCATCCATAATTACTTAATGACCTTATAGTTATATAAACAACTAAACACCCCTTTATAATACTATTTTAAATAGATTTAACGATTTTTGTACTAAACTAATGTCGAAAATACTCAACAATAGTCTTATAATGATCGCATCGTCGATACCTTTCTAATGATATATACATTTGTATATATATGTGATTTATACTTTATTTTAATATGTAAATATGCTATTATTTTTTATAACTCGTTCATACGAACTTTGTTTTTAACGTTCTTTATATCCACGTGTAGGTGGAGACATACTATCCAACTTTCGTTTAGACTCCGTCGGCTAATTTTGACTTTATTTTTAAGGTTATATTTTTAACAGGCCGGGACAGGATTGGTCCCTTAAAAATTCATAACTTTTACATACAGACTTTGTTTTCGTCTGTCTTTTTGTCATTAGGTTCCTATTAATGAGATCTTCAATTCTCATTTAGGTCGCGTTGGCTAAAAACCGCCCGATCTAAAATTCGAGCTTCGGGTTGTGCACTCTTATGCTAAATCTTAGAAAAATCATAACTTCCTCATACGAAGTCAGATTTGGGCGTTCTTTTTATGGAAGCTCTCAGGTTAACATATTCTACGACTTTCATTTAGACTACTAAGGATAAAATTCGCTCTATCATAAATTCATTATTTACGTCTTCCCGGTGTTGTGTCGGTTCCGTCGCGAAACTTCGACGGGTCATAACTTCTTCGTTATAACTCGGATTTCGGTGCTCTTTATATGTACGGAACCCTTGATACATATTCTACGAATTGGTTAAGATTATTTATTCAAAATAATCTTTTGTCTAAAAGTCGTTTTCAACCCCTATTACCTCTAAATTGACTAGCCCGGATCTACGGGCGTTACAATTATCTCCCCTTAGGATGATTACGTTCCAGAATCATCAACGAAACAGGACTCACATGTTGACTCCATACGTTATATCTTCATCCTAAGTAATAACCTTAACTTTGATGTTTCTTCGAATAAGTATCTAACTCTAAGATTTCCTGACTGCAGGCGATGCCCGATCTTGAACCGACTCTCTATCTCATGTTAGACTTTCAGTCACGATCTCGATCTTTATTGGAGACTCCTTCTTTAACAAACTTGAGATAAGTTTATTCCTTTGATTATCATAATAGACCGATGGGTCTTGTTCTAATGACCTCTCATCGTATGATGCATCGCTTAGACTCAAGTCTTTTAGAGCCAAATTCCAAAACAGACTATGCCTTCATTCATGTTCTAATGTGATATAATCAAATTTTAAAAGGTAGCATTCCTATAGAAACTCTGAAAGGTACTTTGGGGGTAGATTATATGTAGACTCCCCATGAGTGTGTATGTGTGATATAGAAACTCTGAAGGGTACTTTGGAAGAGTGGATGGGAGGGGTAGGCAGAGATCCAAAGTTAGATCAAATTCCAATCTGTGAATCCTATTTGAGAGGATTCACTGGATTTGGTTCTCTTATTGCTCGAACTTTTGAGGGTGATTTCTTTCGTTTGGCTATCTGCTTCTTATGTCCTCCTGAAGAAGCTGATTGGTTAACATCCGAGACTAGATCCTACGAGATTGGGGTGGATTGTGTTGGGTTATACATAATTGGAATCTTAAGATGATGTGTGAGATATGGTGAGTCAGATGGAACTGTGGCTAACATGTGTTCTGGCAAACATATGATAGGTCTGAAAGAAGATTGGTTTGGTAACCTATAAGTATTTATAGATTTAAAGGAACAATATACCTCTTTGATGTCCGAGTTAAAAGGAATGGATTCGAGTCTCTCAAAGTACAGTTTAAGCGTTAGAGCCTAGAATCTTGGACTGGAAATCTCATTGGGCTTCCTCTTGACAACGAATTTTCAAAAGTCTTGCCATAGCACCTCAGTCAAGTCAACTGCATTGTCTATTCTGGAGAAGATGTTGTACACAACATACAACCAATTTTTACTCATGCTGTCTGTACCACCATGTTTTCCGAAAAATTCCCGAAGGATTATGTGCATCAGTACATTCCAGAGGTAGAACAATAGAATTTTGGAACTCCTTTGCCTTGAGTTCTCCATTGTACCCAATGTGATTCAGAAACGATTGAAACTCTTTAATCGTTGGTTCTTGTACACGAAAACCTTTATGGTTTTTTGGAATGTCGATCGCCTTGAGGAAGGTGTTCTTATAAAATGGAACAATCTTGTCATATGCAATCTTCACTTCCAATACATTATCATCGATTTTGATTCATTCAAATGCTTTGTGAAGGATGTGAAGAGGAAGGTTAGGTTAGGGATTTTGGTGAGAGGAACTGCGATAGGGTGGCAAGAGATGAACTTAATCATGATGCATATGGATTCATCATAATCCAAGGGATCAAGAGAAAACAATTGAGTTGTTTCTCTGAGGATGAACTCAGTGGATGAAGATGAGGCGAATCCCTTTGAAGATTTCTTCTTCGATGAATGTTTGGAACTTTTTGGAGCAGTTTGAGAAGATGCCATTGTTGAAGGTTTGAGAGCTTGAAGAACAAAGTTTAGAGAGAAAGGCTCTAGGAAGACGATAACAAAAGTGAAAAGTGAGAACAGTTAGGATTCAAAATCCTTTTATAAGTTGGATATCTCGAGTCGGTTCGAAGAAAGTAATGATGACACCTGAACACGAAATGGGTCGCATTAAATGCATTTCCAAAAACGGCTTCCTAAAAGACTGTTTCTAACGATTTGACTCATTGCTTTATTGCAACGTGCGCCAAAACAAGTTTATTGAGAATTAAATGGATAATCATGAAGAAAAATTATCGTTAATATATTAATGAAAATAGTTTTGGAATAAAAACTTTAATGATAACCTTAAAATTCCTTTATAGTTGAGGATCTCAGAATAATCAGATTCCGAGATGAGATGTCATAAGATACCTCAAAAAGAATATAAACACATCATTAGTATGTAATATAGAGTTCCAGATGACACAATCTCAAAATGAATATCAGAGGTAAAAATGCATGAAGATCTTAGAGGTCAGATTCAAAAGATTTGAGGTTCCGAGAATTGATGGAATAGTGCTCAGAAGAAGATAAGAGATGAACTCACATTACCGTTTTGGATTTGAATTCCGAGATGAACTTCATAACACATGCTTGTTTTTTTACAAATACTCTAAGATGGGAATTTCTCAAGTAATCCGATATAACTATATCGGCCAAAACTTCAAGTGATGAGGAAAGTTGAAACAACTTAAGACTAAAAGAATAGGTTAGACAAAAAGATACATATAATGATCCTATATTTTCAGAGAGGAAACAAGTCCGAGGAGAAGAGAATTTGACTTCGGAATTATTTTAACTTCTACTGTTTCCATTCAAGAGTACAAACCTTTTAGAATAACTGAGGATTAGGCATCATCATTCCCATTTTGTTCAGAAACCCATTAAATTTGGCTTCGTCTAATTCCTTAGTAAAGACATCAACAATTTCATCATCAGATGGAAAAAAACTGAGCTTGATGCTTCCTTTTTAAACATGATCTTAAATAAACTGGTACCGAGTGTCAACGTGCTTGGTCATGGAGTGCTGAATTGGATTATGAGAAATCACAATTGCACTTTGAGAGTCACAATAGATGGGAATCTGTTGAACTCGATAACCATAGTCCAAAAGCCGAGATTTCATCCAAAGAACTTGTGAAGTGCAGCTTGCAACAGTAATTATTCTGCTTAGGCCGTTGAGAGAGCAATACGGTTATGTTTCTTGGATGCCCATGTAACCAATATTTCACCTAAAAATTGACAACATCCATATGTGCTTTTTCTATCCAGTTGAATACCTCCATAGTTTGGGTCGGAATAGGCTTGAAGAAGGAAACTTTCATTTGTCGGATACCAAATTTCGAGGTTCTTTGTTCGTTTGAGATATAGAATAATTTGCTTGACAGCCAGAAGATGAGACATCTTCAGATTAACCACGAATCTAGCACACATACATGTAGAGAACATGATTCTCAGAAAACTTGTAGTGAGGTAGAGTAGCGATTTAATCATTCCCTATACTTCTTTTGATCAACAACAACACCGGATGGGTCCGAGAAGATCTTGTGTCCGAAACCCATTAGAACCTTTGTAGATGCACATGTGTCCACTTAATATTTTTTCAGAAATATATTTCTCTTGATGAATAAAGATTCCTCAGTTGTTTTGCTTCACTTGTAGTCCAAGGAAAAAAACTTAATTCACGATTCATGCTCATTTGGAATCAACTAACCACTAACTTTGCGAAATCAACAACCATCGTTAAATCCGTAGATCCAAAGATGATGTCGTCAACATATATTTGAATTAACATGAGATGGTTTCCATTCGATCCTCGGAATAATGTTGGATCAAGAATTTCTCTTTGAAAACCAGAACGCTTCAGAAAATTAGTGAGATTCTTGTACCAAGTGCGTGGAGCTTGCTTGAGGCCATAAACAGCTTTTTGAATTTTGTAACAATAGTTTGGATATGAAAGACTTACAAATCCAGGGAGCTGTTGAAGATATACTCCGGTATCAAGTTCACCGTTGAAAAAGGCGCTTTTGAGTTGCATTTTGTAAACTTTAAATCCTTTGTGAGCAGCATAACCATAAAAGATTCAAATAGCTTCAAGGCGAGGAACAGGAGCAAAGGTCTCAGCGTAGTCGAGTTCTTCGATCTGAGTAAATCCATTGGCCACCAATCTTGTTTTGTTTCCAATTATGACTCCAACATCGTCAAGTTTATTTCGAAATACCCATCTTGCACCAATAATAGGGTGATCCTGAGGAAGAGGGACAAGAGTCCACACTTGATTTCTATCATATTCTGCTAGCTCTTTTTGCATGGTTGTAATCCAATCAGAATGTTCTAAGGCTTCCTTGATGGATTTTGGTTCAACCGTCGATATGAGTGCCAAGAAGTGACACTCATTTTGAATATTGGTAGCAGAGCGAGTTTGAACACCAATATTGAGATCTCCAATGACTTCATTTGGATGATGATCCTTTGTCCATATATGCAATCTCAGAAGTTCTTGTACAGCGGATGATCTGATTTGAACAATAGGGTTATATTACTCCCCCTAAACAGTTTGAATTTGAGGATGATGCTCCCATCGAACTTCTGAACCAAATATTCCAATATCGTCATCAGTTAAAAATCAAAGAAGTTGTCATCGTGTTTGTTGTTGTTCGGAATGGGATAAAATTTGGCGAACTGATCTGCTGTATCTTGAAACCCATCAACATTTGATTCGATGGTTAGATGACTATTCTCCCCCTCAACTTGAGAATGTTGAAATGAATCGGAATCAAATGGAGGAAAGGTTAGGGCCAAACCAGAGACATTTTGAGAAATTGGAGCGTTAGTTGATGAGGACGATCTTGATCGAAATTCCTAATCAAGATCAGTCTCTATTGGTCCGAACAGGCTTTTGAAATCAACTTCATGAATAATTTGAAAATTCGGAGACCTACGAGGTGGAGCATCAGACTGCATGATGTATGTTGTAACATGAGTAGGATCTGAGTTCCGAAAAAAATTATCTTCAAAAGTGACATCAAAGCTTTCCTCAAGTACACGAGTTTTACGATTCATAACTCTGTAGGCTTTAGACTTGGCTGAGTATCCCAAAAAGATGGCTTCATTGGCTTTTTGTTGAAACTTGGTGTGTTGATCACGATTATTTTTGATAAAGCATCTACAACCAAAAACATGTAAGAACAAGATACTCAACTTTCGACCATTCGTCGCTTCATATGGTGTTATGTTGAGACGGCGATTAATGAAGCTTCGATTTTGAGTGAAGCAAGCAATGGAGATGACTTCAGACCAAAGATAAAGAGGAAGCTTTGCTAAGTTCAACATCGATCGAGCAACTTCAATGAGAGTTTAGTTTCTTCCCACACCGTTTTGTTAAGGAGTGTAGGGAGCATAGAACTTGTGGTCGATGCCATTGTCGGAGAGGAATTTCTCAATGGTGGCATTAGTGAATTCAGAGCCATTGTCACTTTAGATTATTTGAATAGATAGTTTGACAAGAACTTCAATTCATTTAATGAAATTAATGAGTTTAGAGGTTGTTTTAGCTTTTATCCTTAGGATGAAGATCGAAGTGAACCTTGTGTAGTCATCAACAATCACAAGAATATACTTTTTTTGATGTAGACTTTCTACGGTAGATGATCCACAAAGATTGATATAAAGAAGTTCTAGTGGTTCCAAAATGGACTTTTTAGTGATTACATGATGACCTTTCTTGGACTGCTTCCCACATTCACATGCAACACATAGATAATCATTTTCGAATTTGAGGAGTGGCAGACCTCGGACCATTTCACCAGAAACAAGATCATTCATGTATCGAAAGTTGAGATGAGCGAGCCTTCGATGCCATAACCAAATTACGTTAGGAATGACCTTAATTTGAGGCCTTCCAATGATCATGTTGATGTCTAAAGGATACATATTTTTGATGCGGTCTGATTTGATAAGACATTCTTTCTGGTCTTCTGTCACAACATAGCTATGCTTCTTGTAGAATTGAAATCTTCGGTTTGCATCAATGAGTTGAGCCACACTGATTAGATTATGCTTGAGATCAGCTACATACGCCACATTAGAGACAGAGAATTTTACGTTGGTCTAGATGCCATAACCTCAAATTTGTGAATTTGAATTATTTCCATATGTCACGTAACTAGTGTTAGGAGCGAGCTTCAAATCACGTAGAAAGTCTTTCTGCCCAATCATGTGCATGGAACAAGCACTATAAATATACCATAATGTATCTTGTTCTTAAGCACAAAATTCCTGCAAAATCAATGAGTTTTGGACTTTTTAGGCTCCGAGTTAGACATAGGGACTTTGTCATGGGCTTTGGACTTGGTTTGTGATATCTTTTAAGAAGATCCAAAATGTCAGCGTCTTTTCGTTTATCTAAAAGTCATATTCAACTAATGGTTTTTTGGATACTACTTTTCTCTAAGGAACAGCTTTCTGAAATGTTGTAGGAATAATTGTGTTCACAGACGTTACAATTGTGTTTTCAAACGTTTTCACTTTCCATTCAAACATTTAGTTTGAGTATTTGGAAGGTTTCTGAACAACAGTGTTCCTAGCAACTTGTCCTTTGGTTGCTGCTTTCAAAGGCACATTAGGTTTTGGAAATTGTTTTGGTTTGAAAATTGTGCCATCTAATATAGCAATAAACACAGATGAAGAAATTGTCCGAGGAGAGTTAGTTTTCATAGAAGGAGCCTCAACAGTGACCTTTTTTTGTACAACTATTTCTATATTTCTTTTGAGCGACCGAACTAGTAGGATTAGATGGCCTCTTAAGGATCCTAATAGGCATGAAGGTATTGTGGTTCCTAGTAGCTGGACTAGCTATTTGAAACAATTTCTTCTCAGGTTTCTCAAGGAATCTGGAGGCCTGCCTAGTCCTAGTTTCTTTCTTAAGGACATTCTTAGCTTCAGTCTTTGGATGAACGATATCTTTCTTATTTAGCCAGGGTTTCTTCTGAGAGTCATATGATGACTTGGAAGTTTGTATAATTGTTGGATTGTTGAAACGAGGCTTAAACGGCACTAGAGTCGATTTCAATATCACATCAGAGTTAGAAATACAAGAATCGGACGAATCATCACACATAATTTCTTCATCTACATCATTATCAAATGACAACCAAACAAAGTTGGATTTGTCAGAGTCATGTCCATTTGTCTCCGGAATGATTTCCTTAACAACACAATTGTTCGGTGGACCAAAGTTTGGAAACTGAACTCTAGTACAACCGATGTCAGGGAAGGATTCCGAAGACTGATTCAAGTCCGGATATATTTGAGGCGGAAGAGGCGTAGAATCAGGACATTTAATAATGATAGGTTTGAACTCAGGAATTGGAGATTAGAACTTTTCTGAAGTCTCAGTAAGGGACGGAAATGGTGAGACAGGGTATCCGAATAAGTATTGTTCAAAATTTCTCCCATAAACGCTACGTTTTGAAGTTCCTTTAAGGGACGAACAACAAGTTTTGGAAACTTGCTTCCAAGACCTGGTGCTTTGGACCATGGGTGACGAAAATTATGTGTCATCCATTCGTTTGCTTCAAGAATATCAATAGAGTTATGCAAAGCATCAATTTTGGCATTAAAACGTTTGTTATTAGTAATTAGGATGTTTCTTTCACTGAAAGTAATTTCACATTTTTCTTTCAAAATAATACATTCATCCTTAGTCATTACAATTTCTCTTTCTAATGATTCAATCTTAAGTTTGCGGTCTTCAAAACATAATCTAACACAAGTCAATTCACTATCCAGCTTCTCACTAACTTTTATGGCAAACTAATAGCATCTATGAATCACTTTCATATCTTATAGAATTTGAGTTATATAGTTTTCACAAATAGATAAATCAAAATTATTGTTAGTGATCATGGATTTTACCTGCTGGATGATGCTTCTCTCTGATGGACCATTTGTTACCATGTAACAAAAATTTGGCTCAACATCTTCTTCATCTGCTTTTGAACCAAAAGACTAGTATCCTTCATCACATTTAATTGAATTTCTAGCCATAAGACACATGTTTCTTGCAGATATTTCTTCACCCTCATCACCAGAAGATTAGTACCCATCAACATTAGCAGAGTCTTTTATCTTTGGTTTTTGGGAAATTTCAGCCAAACAGTCCTTTGCAAAGTGGTTTCCGAGACCACATTTGTGACAAACAATCTTGAGGTTGACTGGTTTTGGAACTTCCTGGGGTTCTGAATAGTGATTTGGGATGTTGGGTCAGTATGCCGGTGGATTTTATGTAGGTTTAGTGAAAGGTTGAGGATTTATTTAACGAGGAGCTTGAAATCAGTTTTGAAACGTTTTATGACTTGGATTCCATGGATGTTTGTACTTCGTAGACAGAAATGTGAATTCTTGTTGGAAGCGAAGTTCAGAATCAGCTAAATCGAGATCAAGATTTTCTTCAAATGAATGGTTCGGAACACGTGGGATAGGTGGAGTAGGAAGTGTTGATTGAACAAGTGAAACAGGTGGGATAGTTCCAAAAGGATTTGAAATAGATGGATTTGTAATTAGTGGGTTAACAGAACTAAGTAAGGCGAGTGGAACTCATGACAGTTCTCTTAATGTTTGAGCAACGTTAGATTCATAGCCTTGCAGTTCGCCAAATATCTGATAAAGCTTCAGTTTCTTCAGAGATCCATTATATTGAAGACATGACTTAACATTCACCTATCCTTTTCCGAGGCTATTGATGAACTTTAGATTGTACTCAAGTGGAGTTTTGACTATTCCGTGTGCAGTCAAGTTTACAACAATCCTGTACTGATTTGATGCAGAGGCTACATATTCACCAGGAGTTGTGGTGATGGTATCAAAGTAGTCTATGAAAGATGTCAAATGCTTATCCTTCATGTTCTTAGAACCTTTGAACAAGTCTTGAAGTGTATCCCAAATCTCTTTGGCAAATTTGCACAATTTTATGTGCTCAAAGAGAGAGGGAGGAACACCAAACATGATTTCTGAAAACGAAAATATGATTTGCATGAATCTTTTTGATATGTAATGCAGTTAGAGGCGTTGGACGTTCTTCTTCATGACCCATGAGAATAGCAGTATCATCTCTAACCACTTGTCTTACGAGAACGTGAGGACCTTCTTTCACAAATCTCCATATCTCTTCACCTTTTCCTTACTAACTAAAAATCTCTCCATTCTAACTTTCCAGTGATCATACTCTTCAACAACTAGAAATGGGGCACAGGTTGGGAAACCCACGCTATTTGCTATTTTCATTGAATACATTTGTTGAGATGGATTAGAAGCAACCATTGAAGTTAAAGTATTAGATCTGAAGTGGTATATAGAATAACTTCTATCTTGAACAAAGAAATGATTGAGATACCAAGGTAATCTTAAATCAAATATAATATGTTCTTATGGATTAAAAGGAAAACTACTTAGGCTCTAATATCAATTGAAAGTGCAAGAATATGTGTGCGGAAAAGGTTTGAAAACTCAGACCTTGAATTAACTTAATATCAATGTTTGCTACTAATATTAAACATCCAGTTAAGTCTAGTAAACCAGTCTTGTCTTAAAGTAAGAAATTCAACGAAGTATTCATGTAAGAAAATGAGTATGAACAATGTAAAGAGATTTTAAGAACAGTGAGAATGATAGAGAGAATGATTTGACATGAAAGATACTAGGTATTGAAGTGAAAGAGAAGGTTGTTCTTTCTATTTCTCTATATCATGCATGAAGATTACATCTCCTTACATAGATAAGGAGTGATAAAAAGACAAACTACAAGATTGCATGGAGATTGTAAAGCTGAAAAGTCAAAAAGCTGACACACAAGATTTTCTCGATCTTGTCCCATGAACTTTACAATAAAACACGAATTAAAATACAAGAAACATTAAATGCAAATACAAACTAAAAATAGCACTGAATACAATGTGTTTCTCGAACATGTCTTTATTTCATAAGTAGTTACATTTCGAAACTAATCACTCCTCAAAATGCACATCACTTTGGAATGGCTTGACTTCGGATTGCTAGAGGTTCACTTTCATGTATCAGCATTAGATAATCTTAGAATTTTTTTAATAAAAATTAATAAAGAGTTTATCAATTAACCTTATTTTCGAAAATTAGGGTTGATATTTTACTTGCTTGACAAGTTTCCTAACATGTTCTGCATGTAAAACAAATTAGTTTATTTTTCAAATTATTAGATATACTTCTTAAAATTTAATATTATTTTAATAAGTGATTTAACTTTGAATATTTGAATTAAATTTGAATATTATTTATAATAGCGATTTATAAATTAGAATATTTAAAATTTAAATTAATTATTTACATTGTGTCCTGACATTTAAATTAAAATTGATAAAAGGCACTAAATTTAAAATATTTAAATTTACTTGTATATGTATTAAGAGTTTATATATATGTATAAGAAAATTACAACATGTGTCTCACATGTTTAAATAAAATATTTTAAATCTTATCATGACCAGGTTTACCTACTCTAATGTTAATAGATAGGTTTAAGGAGGTCTCTTCTATTCATAATATGGTTGGGTTTTAATAGCTTACTGCTTACCACCTTACCACCTCTTTACATTTTGAGAATAGAGTTACGAAAAGGGTTTGATAAGAAAATATTCAAGCTAAAAGTACCAACTTAAAAGTATTTAAAAAATATCGTTTTATATAATCAAAGTGTGAATCATATGTTACCCATGAAAATGCACATTCTCTTTATATTCTATTGACGGAGCGTGTGTGTTTAACCAACACCTCAATGTGAGAGTATAAGTTGAAAATGATGTGGAACTCATGAGAATTAGTTATTTTGACGGAGTATGTGTGGTTTACTAGCACGTTAATGTGAGTGTAATTTGAATCAAGTATGATGTGATTTTGCATGGTTGATTCATCGTTTATTTTATGATCCATGACATATGTGTCATAGAATTGAGATGAGCATAATCTGAGATTAACATGTTATTGATAGTTAATGAATTTCAAAAGATCTAGAAATTTCATAGAGACTAAAACTGGCAAAGAGTATTGCCAACCTAAATAACTTTGTGGTGTGTTTACGACATCTTTTATTCATAATAAGGTTGGGTTTTAACAGCTTACTGCTTACCACCTTACCACCTCTTTACATTTTGAGAGTAGAGTTACAAAAAGGGGTTGATAGGAAAATATTCAAGCTAAAAGTACCAACTTAAAAGTATTAAAAAAATATCGTTTTATATAATCAAAGTGTGAATCATAGGTTACCCATGAAAATGCGCATTCTCTTTATATTCTATTGACGGTGCGTGTGTGTTTAACCAACACCTCAATGTGAGAATATAAGTTGAAAATGATGTGGAACTCATGAGAAATAATTATTTTGACGGAGTATGTGTGGTTTACTAACACGTTAACGTGAGAGTAATTTGAATCGAGGATGATGTGATTTTGCATGGTTGATTCATTGTTTATTGTATGATCCATGACATATGTGTCATAGAATTGAGATGAGCATAATCTGAGATTAACATGTTATTGATAGTTAATGAATTTCAAAAGATCTAGAAATTTCATAGAGACTAAAACTGGCAAAGAGTATTGCCTACCTAAATAACTTTGTGGTGTGTTTACGACATCTTTTACACACCATAAATTCAAATATGGATCCTAGCATTGCTATATAATTCTTTTTGGCTAAATTATTTTAAGGATTAATCAAACTAATTAAAACTTTTTTAGTAGATGTTTCTTCCAGTAATGACAACAACCTTCCTCATCCTCCTCCTTTGCCACCACCTCACTCCAAATTCTCACTGATATTAGTTCTTTCTAGGGAGAAACTCAAAATTATTGTTAGTGATCATGGATTTTACCTGCTGGATGATGCTTCTCTCTGATGGACCATTTGTTACCATGTAACAAAAATTTGGCTCAACATCTTCTTCATCTGCTTTTGAACCAAAAGACTAGTATCCTTCATCACATTTAATTGAATTTCTAGCCATAAGACACATGTTTCTTGCAGATATTTCTTCACCCTCATCACCAGAAGACTAGTACCCATCAACATTAGCAGAGTCTTTTATCTTTGGTTTTTGGGAAATTTCAGCCAAACAGTCCTTTGCAAAGTGGTTTCCGAGACCACATTTGTGACAAACAATCTTGAGGTTGACTGGTTTTGGAACTTCCTGGGGTTCTGAATAGTGATTTGGGATGTTGGGTCAGTATGCCGGTGGATTTTATGTAGGTTTAGTGAAAGGTTGAGGATTTATTTAACGAGGAGCTTGAAATCAGTTTTGAAACGTTTTATGACTTGGATTCAATGGATGTTTGTACTTCGTATACAGAAATGTGAATTCTTGTTGGAAGCGAAGTTCATAATCAGCTAAATCGAGATCAAGATTTTCTTCAAATGAATGGTTCGGAACACGTGGGATAGGTGGAGTAGGAAGTGTTGATTGAACAAGTGAAACAGGTTGGATAGTTCCAAAAGGATTTGAAATAGATGGATTTGTAATTAGTGGGTTAACAGAACTAAGTAAGGCGAGTGGAACTCATGAAAGTTCTCTTAATGTTTGAGCAACGTTAGATTCATAGCCTTGCAGTTCGCCAAATATCTGATAAAGCTTCAGTTTCTTCAGAGATCCATTACATTGAAGACATGACTTAACATTCACCTATCCTTTTCCGAGGCTATTGATGAACTTTAGATTGTACTCAAGTGGAGTTTTGACTATTCCGTGTGCAGTCAAGTTTACAACAATCCTGTACTGATTTGATGCAGAGGCTACATATTCACCAGGAGTTGTGGTGATGGTATCAAAGTAGTTTATGAAAGATGTCAAATGCTTATCCTTCATGTTCTTAGAACCTTTGAACAAGTCTTGAAGTGTATCCCAAATCTCTTTGGCAAATTTGCACAATTTTATGTGCTCAAAGAGAGAGGGAGGAACACCAAACATGATTTCTGAAAACGAAAATATGATTTGCATGAATCTTTTTGATATGTAATGCAGTTAGAGGCGTTGGACGTTCTTCTTCATGACCCATGAGAATAGCAGTATCATCTCTAACCACTTGTCTTACGAGAACGTGAGGACCTTCTTTCACAGATCTCCATATCTCTTCACATTTTCCTTACTAACTAAAAATCTCTCCATTCTAACTTTCCAGTGATCATACTCTTCAACAACTAGAAATGGGGCACAGGTTGGGAAACCCACGCTATTTGCTATTTGCATTGAATACATTTGTTGAGATGGATTAGAAGCAACCATTGAAGTTAAAGTATTAGATCTGAAGTGGTATATAGAATAACTTTTATCTTGAACAAAGAAATGATTGAGATACCAAGGTAATCTTAAATCAAATATAATATGTTCTTATGGATTAAAAGGAAAACTACTTAGGCTCTAATATCAATTGAAAGTGCAAGAATATGTGTGCGGAAAAGGTTTGAAAACTCAGACCTTGAATTAACTTAATATCAATGTTTGCTACTAATATTAAACATCCAGTTAAGTCTAGTAAACCAGTCTTGTCTTAAAGTAAGAAATTCAACAAAGTATTCATGTAAGAAAATGAGTATGAACAATGTAAAGAGATTTTAAGAACAGTGAGAATGATATAGAGAATGATTTGACATGAAAGATACTAGGTATTGAAGTGAAAGAGAAGGTTGTTCTTTCTATTTCTCTATATCATGCATGAAGATTACATCTCCTTACATAGATAAGGAGTGATAAAAAGACAAACTACAAGACTGCATGGAGATTGTAAAGCTGAAAAGTCAAAAAGCTGACACACAGGATTTTCTCGATCTTGTCCCATGAACTTTACAATAAAACATGAATTAAAATACAAGAAACATTAAATGCAAATACAAACTAAAAATAGCACTGAATACAATGTGTTTCTCCAACATGTCTTTATTTCATAAGTAGTTACATTTCGAAACTAATCACTCCTCAGAATGCACATCACTTTGGAATGGGTTGACTTCGGATTGCTAGAGGTTCACTTTCATGTATCAACATTAGATAATCTTAGAATTTTTTTAATAAAAATTAATAAAGAGTTTATCAATTAACCTTATTTTCGAAAAATAGGGTTGATATTTTACTTGCTTGACAAGTTTCCTAACATGTTCTGCATGTAAAACAAATTAGTTTATTTTTCAAATTATTAGATATACTTCTTAAAATTTAATATTATTTTAATAAGTGATTTAACTTTGAATATTTGAATTAAATTTGAATATTATTTATAATAGCGATTTATAAATTAGAATATTTAAAATTTAAATTAATTATTTACATTGTGTCCTCACATATAAATTAAAATTGATAAAAGGCACTAAATTTAAAATATTTAAATTTACTTGTATATGTATTAAGAGTTTATATATATGTATAAGAAAATTACAACATGTGTCTCACATGTTTAAATAAAATATTTTAAATCTTATCATGACCAGGTTTACCTACTCTAATGTTAATAGATAGGTTTAAGGAGGTCTCTTCTATTCATAATATGGTTGGGTTTTAATAGCTTACTGCTTACCACCTTACCACCTCTTTACATTTTGAGAATAGAGTTACGAAAAGGGTTTGATAAGAAAATATTCAAGCTAAAAGTACCAACTTAAAAGTATTTAAAAAATATCGTTTTATATAATCAAAGTGTGAATCATATGTTACCCATGAAAATGCACATTCTCTTTATATTCTATTGACGGAGCGTGTGTGTTTAACCAACACCTCAATGTGAGAGTATAAGTTGAAAATGATGTGGAACTCATGAGAATTAGTTATTTTGACGGAGTATGTGTGGTTTACTAGCACGTTAATGTGAGTGTAATTTGAATCAAGGATGATGTGATTTTGCATGGTTGATTCATCGTTTATTTTATGATCCATGACATATGTGTCATAGAATTGAGATAAGCATAATCTGAGATTAACATGTTATTGATAGTTAATGAATTTCAAAAGATCTAGAAATTTCATAGAGACTAAAACTGGCAAAGAGTATTGCCAACCTAAATAACTTTGTGGTGTGTTTACGACATCTTTTATTCATAATAAGGTTGGGTTTTAACAGCTTACTGCTTACCACCTTACCACCTCTTTACATTTTGAGAGTAGAGTTACAAAAAGGGTTTGATAGGAAAATATTCAAGCTAAAAGTACCAACTTAAAAGTATTAAAAAAATATCGTTTTATATAATCAAAGTGTGAATCATAGGTTACCCATGAAAATGCACATTCTCTTTATATTCTATTGACGGTGCGTGTGTGTTTAACCAACACCTCAATGTGAGAATATAAGTTGAAAATGATGTGGAACTCATGAGAAATAATTATTTTGACGGAGTATGTGTGGTTTACTAACACGTTAACGTGAGAGTAATTTGAATCGAGGATGATGTGATTTTGCATGGTTGATTCATTGTTTATTGTATGATCCATGACATATGTGTCATAGAATTGAGATGAGCATAATCTGAGATTAACATGTTATTGATAGTTAAAGAATTTCAAAAGATCTAGAAATTTCATAGAGACTAAAACTGGCAAAGAGTATTGCCTACCTAAATAACTTTGTGGTGTGTTTACGACATCTTTTACACACCATAAAGTCAAATATGGATCCTAGCATTGCTATATAATTCTTTTTGGGTAAATTATTTTAAGGATTAATCAAACTAATTAAAACTTTTTTAGTAGATGTTTCTTCTAGTAATGACAACAACCTTCCGCATCCTCCTCCTTTGCCACCACCTCACTCCAAATTCTCACTGATATTAGTTCTTTCTAGGGAGAAACTCATTGGATATAATTACCTAGATTGGATTTGTACCTTAAGGATCACCTTGAGGTACAAGAACAAGGAGTATGTTCATGATGAGGATGTCCAAAAACTATCTGAAAATCATACTGAAGAAGAAGTCGCTGCTTACAACAAGAACTATGATGAGGCGACTAAGGTTACTTGCCTTATGTTAGCGACAATGTATTCCGAGCTCCAAAAGGACTTTAAAATTGGGATGCATATGACATAAACAACCAGCTCAAAGAAATGTTCCAAGAGCAAGCTAGGTGACAATGATTCGAGATCTTTAAGTCTATTGGGGCATGCAAACATCAAAAGGAAGCATCTTTATGTACGTACATTCAAAAGATGAAGTCATACATAGATAAACTAGGGAATCTAGGTGTCGAGTTCCCAAAGGAGTTGGCTATTGACACGGTGCTCTACTCACTTTGTAGTTCATACCATTAGTTCATTATGAACTATAATACGAACAGTTTGGATAAGATCCTAATGGAGCTACATGACATGTTGAAAACTGTCAAAGCGATTTTGTAGAAAACTCATAGCTCCACTCCCACGACTCCTGTCTTGGCCATTGGAAATGATACTTCTAAAATGAAAACTGTTTCTCCTCCTAAGGGAAATGGAAAGACCTTGGTTGGACAATCCAACCAAGGTCTTAAGAGAAAAGTTAAATCTAAAATAGCCCTTACTACTGAATCCAATGAGGCTATCTGTTTTTACTACTAATAGAAGGGATATTGGAAACATAGCAGCGCAAAGTACCTAGAAGATATGAAGAAGAAAAAATTCAATGATTTTGGCACATCAGGTATTTTTATGATTGAACTTCATAGTACATCAACTTCAGATTCTTTGTTCCTTCATATTGGATATGGTACTTACATTTTCTCAAATATGTAGGGATTAAGGGAAAGTAGAAAGTTGAAAGATAGGAAGCTAAACCTAATCATAGGGAAAATGCTTTATAGGTGTTACAAGGATTTAGGATTATGAGCTTGTCCTTAGTAGTGATATTTTCGTTCGTTTATTAAATTGTGGCTACTTGCCTCATATGGCACGAAACATAATTTCCTTTTAAGTTTTGTTCAAGGATGGTTTTCGATTTTCGTTTGATAATGAGGATGGTGATATTTTAGTATGTAATAATGGATATTTTTACTTTAAAGCTAGTCCTTGATATGGTATTTTGAAAATATTGTTTGCATTGGTAAATCTAACAATCTGATGTTAAATGTTAATTCTTCCGAAAATGTAGCATTACCTCATTGGACATATAAACATGAAATGCATCTCTAAGCCCTATTCGGATGGGATCTTGGAATTTTTTGACTTTAACTTGAATGATGTATGCGAGCCTTGCTTACTTGGCAAGAAGAAAAAGTACCATTCACATGTAACTATAAAGAGACAAGAATCTATTGAACCTCATACACACAAATGTGTGTGGATCATTCAGATCCTCCATGAGACATGGTGATCAATACGTTGTACCTTTTACTAATGGTTTTAGTAAATATTATTGTATCTATTTAATCAAATAGAAATTAGAAACCTTTGAAATGTACAAAGGGTTTCAAAAGGATGTAGAGAACAACTGGGCAAACATATCAAGATGCTCTAATTCAACGGGGTGGAGAATACTTAACTCTTGAATTCATCGATCATCTAAAGGATTATGGAATAGTTTCACAATTTTCTCCTCCCATATCACCACAAGTTAATGGAGTTGCTAAGAGAAGAAATAAAACTCTATTAGATATGGTTTAATCTATGATGAGTCGTACCATACTTCCAATAAGTTTATGGGGTTATGCCTTAGAAACAACAACTCACATCTTAAACCACGCACTAACTAAGAAGGTTGCCAAAATACCCTCTGAAATATAGAGTGGAAGCGTCCCTCTCTTGCACATGTTAAAGTTTGGAGTTTCATTTGTTGTAAAATCAATGATAAACTAGAACCCACTTCATGGGCTAACCACAAAAAATTCATTTGGATACTTGTTCTATAGTCCTTCTAAGAACAAGGTGTATGTATCTCAAAGGTTTTTTTTCCTTGAGATGGGGCTCATATCCAAAGAAGCTAGTGGTCGTCTGATAGCATCCCATTAGGCCACACTAAATTATGGCAAGCGGTGACGCCTCAAAATAGAGAATACAGATTAGGTGGGAGCGATCATGTGCTATCCTGGAAAGCAGTGACTTTGGGGCAGTTTCCAGCACCAACTCCTGACCGGCACAACAACAGGAAATTCTCTTGGGAATAAAATGGTATGATGCAACAACCAAAGTGGTGCATACACCACTACCAACTTACTCTTTGAACCAATCACATCTCAAAGCTGGAAACAAAGGACATCTCCTTCAAGGAACATTACTATCTCGTATCAGAACCGATGCTCCTGTCTCTTAAAGAATTAGCCATCGCTTAGCTTTACTATATAACGCCAAAAAAATACATCCAAGGGTAAGTTCTCTAAGGCTAATACTAACACACAATCCCTCTTAGAATATATACTAACTTGACCATCGAAGTTTCCTCCCGAGATCTCCGACCAGAGTACAGTTGATGAGTTCCCCATCTGTGTTGTAAGGCTCGATAACAAGAGGTTATTTTATTGGAGCAATCCTAGAAGACCATTTCGCATCATTGGCGCCATCCATTGCTGTGACATCCGACATAAAAATCTACAATACAATCAAATAAAAAAATGGTAACAGAGGGAACAACCACAAGTGTCACACCCCAAAACCGGAACGGCGGAAACGTTCTGGGGCGGAGGACGTCATGCGTAGTATCACAAAAATTGTATCATATATAGCAAGCATAATAAACACAACCAAACATTGAATACATATATGAATAAGGTTTACATTGTCTTAGTACATAGTTTTATTCATATCCAAAGTAAAATAGAAAGACGTGACTCTAACGCTCTGACTTCTCCAATCTCCTAAAAGTACCTGTGTACTAATCCCCTGAGAATACAAGCAGTTTTGAAAGAATATCAGCATAAAGCTGGTGAGTTCATAAGCATTTAGTTTTGGTGTAAAATGTTTCTTTGATCCTTTTGAAAAGTTTCCTCAAGAAAATCCTATATTTTCTTATGAAAAGCGTGTCTATGTACAATCCAAGGAGTCGTGGAATGAATATGAATATCCGTTGGTTGCATGTAAAAACAAATACGTTAATGAAAAGCTATCCCGGGAAAATCCCATATTTTCCCAAAAAAAACATGTTATCCATCCTAGAGGTAGAGATGCAAGTTTAGAAATCCCTGATTACTATCAGTGTATTTATGAAAATTGTTTTATTACTCAAAATAAAGCAATGAAGAGTAGAGTCCGTGAACGAAATTTAGTTTATACTTATCTGCGAGTCGTAAAACCATACTTGATATGACCGAGAGACTATTATAATTTTCTTTAGGCATTAAGCTAAATGACATTTGTTTACCACAGGTATGCCGACCTAACTGTAGCTAGCAGTTCTGGTGTGGGATTGTCAGTCCCGAATATATGTATTCACAAATCTCATGCTCTCCCTCCAGGAGACGCTAGTTATACTAAAAGGATTTATCGCTGTACACCTAAGGGTACAGTATTGAAGTAGCGCCTCATAATTTGGTATAGTCTAGTTTACTAGTAGGAAACAGCATAAAACAATGAAATAATTGTAATCTCTACGCCTGAGAAAATATATAACATAAACTACACATGTCATAGTATATATATATATATATATATATATATATATATATATATATATATATATATATATATATTCATTCATGAAATCTGATTTGGTAACAAATGCCTAGAGGGTTATCCCAAACTATACCCATTATAGTTTATTAGAGTTGATATAGAAATTGCATTGTAAAAACCTTTCTGAAAGCTATGAACTTAGATTTCTAAAGTAATGGTTTCCCTTATGCTCAATATATTAATAAAAGGGATAAAATATCCGAATATGTTATTAAACGTGAAAATCGTTGGACTGTATTAATAAGTTTAAAACTTAATAAAATACTTTGAGATTGGCTTGTATTCCCCCCCCCCCCCCTGAAAACATTAAAAACACGAAAAATGTAGGGGTATTAACTCAACAGCTTTATGCTAATATTCTTTCAAAACTGCTTGTATTCTTAGGGGATTAGTAGACAGGTACTTTTAGGAGATTGGAGAAGTCGGAGCGTTAGAGTCACGTCTTTTTATTTTACTTTGGATATGAATAAAACTATGTACTAAGACAACGTAAAACTTATTCATATATGTATTCAATGTTTGGTTGTGTTTACTATGCTTGCTATGATACAATTGTTGTGATACTACGCATGACATCCTCCGCCCCAGAATGTTTCCGCCGTTCCGGTTTTGGGGTGTGATAGATTGGTATCAGAGCTCTTGTTTATAGTAAACTAAGTATACCGAACCATACATGGTATAAAACTATAAACATTAAGGGGCCTAAGTGCTCTAAACTAAAAGTATACTTTCAAAAAAATATAAGTATTTTTATAAAAAGTATACAAGTATACCTAAGTACCCGAAACAGTGTCATAAGTAGAACAAAAAAAAGTATTTGGATGTTGGACATCACGGTTAAACCTGGGCAATTATGTACTCATGTCTAGGGTCAATATAGCCTGATCAACTATATTCATTCGAGACAAGACCAACATGTGATTGGGAGTGACCGTGGTGTTGCAACAAGTCTAAAACTTACCTAGGTACCAGAAAAGTTCTAGAGTCAAAAGTAAGGGTTAAAATACTATAGGAGTAATTTCGGATGCTATAACAACCGAAACGGAAACTTACCCAGGAAACCATCCCTCGAGAATCAATCATGAAACTATAATACATTGGAAGTATTATTGGATTCGATGCCTAATAACTATCCTTTTACCCCTGATCTCGCGTAGATAGCATGGTCGGATTCCATCTCCCTGGCGACCCGTATTTTCTCAACCAAGGAAATGCTGGATGGCTCGAGGCAGAGCCAGAAGGAAATAACGAAATTCCCTTGGATGATGACTTCGTAGATGAATTCCCCGTAGAGGTCGAACCAGAACCTGAAGTCGAGAACCTACCTCTAGTAGCCCCGATACCAAATCCTAACCCCTGACTTGAGTTCTATGGCCTCACGCCTATGTGGGTCGAAAGCTTGAATAGATGGCATGTTTAAGTCTCGATATGCCCTTCAAGTTTGTGACTGGGATACCGAGGATCACAAACAAGGTGTGAATAACCACGCAAATATACTTGGTACTCTCGATGTTACAAATCACCTAATCAATGTGCCGGTTAACCACACACGCTCCATTGATCTATGTTAAACATCAAGACACCCTTTGCCACCATTGCTAGTCCATATTAGTGTGCCGGTTATCCACACACGCTCCACTAACGACTTGACAAGGGTACAAAGTGTAATTTCATTGAGTATCATCATTTCACATTTTTTCTAAAGTAACTAAGATTGGGAATTTTTTATAAAAGACAGTTAGTTACTTTATTAATCATATACCTTTAATGAGGAATTAGTTGCCCTATCCTACCCGTTCGGCTAACGACCCTCCACCAATCAAGGAAGCGGTAGGTGAGTTTGGACACCCATTAAACTGCCATTTTATAGGCAGCAACCTTATACCCCCCTTATAGATCGGCTTCGTGAATGAGGCCTACTAACGATAACACTAGCATTAATCTTATATATATATATATATATATATATATATATATATATATATATATATATATATATATATATATATATATATATATATATATATATATATATATTATTCTTATAATACTATAATAGTATAAGGTTGAATTTTAAACTTGTAAAATTCTAGGGTTTAAAATTTAAATATTTCAAAATTAAACTTTTAATCAAAAAAATTTAATTCCAAAAATTGAGGGCAAGTTTTGAAACTTTTCAAAACTAACTTTTAGATCAAATTTGAAAATCACTAAATAATCTTATTATTGATATTTATCACATAATTTGACCTAATATTTTCCTTAACAAGATAATTCAAACCAAAAATACAAATAATCATATTTATCTTATAAAACAAGTAATTATCTTATTTTTGACAATTATCCTTCAATTGAATTGAGATAATCACTACCATATTGAAAAAATCGAGTTTTATCAGATAAAATTGTTTGTGGTAATTATCCCAACTCAATGTTACTCAAAATCTCGAAAAATCAGCCACCAGACGAGCCGACTCACCGAGTCACAAAACTGGACTCGTCGAGTTCATCTGGTGACCTGACAAGTCCATCAGTCAGAGGCATGATTTTTTGACTTTTGAGCTTGAACAATTTATCTATGCATCAAATACAAAAGAGAAACAACCGGGCTCTGATACCACTGTTGGGTTATGTGCAAAACAACATTCCTATAGTGTTCATACAAACCCTAATTGCTTAGATCTAGTTTTTCTATTTGTACATGCAAAATTTTCCAAGACTTGCAAAGCATAATCTAGCATACAACAAAACTTGAATCATTATAAATAAACTAGTAAGGATATTACCTTTGATTGTTTCTTGAAGATCTTTAGCTTATGAGAACCTAGCACCTCAAATGCAATGTCTCTAATGAATCACAAACACCAAAGCAAGTTGGAAGATCTTAGAGAGAGGGGAGAGGCTCAAAATTGGCTCTTGGGTCTCTAGGGTTCAAGTGGTAGCCGAATTATGAAGCATAAGGATCCTTTATATAGGTGTGAGATTATGGTTTCAGTCAGAGTCCTTATCCGGTTAGTTAGCCATCAAGCAGCCCATAAGAACCTTCTGGACCCCTATCTTGGACGAAATCTTATGGGCTATCCATAAGGATTTCGTCCAACCTATCCCTATGGTTTCTCAACCTATTTTGCAACTCTCCAATAATTAAAATTCAGTCCCCAATGTTTAATTAATCTCTTTTGTTCATAAAATTAATTCTTAATTAATTCTTTACCAATATTAACTAAATAAATATGATTCTCCTTTAATATATTATTCATATAATATATTAATAAACCATAATAACCACTTTCTCCATTAATCATCCAGTCAAGTTGCTTCGGTGAAGGCAACCCAAAAGGACCATGGTAAAACCGGGTCAAGTACATAACAAATATAGTTATGGACTTAGACACTGATCGAACAAGAACATGAATCATTGACTTTACGTACCTTGAAAGCCCTAAAATTTGTGGGCTTGGGCTGACTCAATTGCCACCTTGTCGCAATCTGATTTGCCACCTCATGGCAGCTCCCACCTTATGGCGGTGGGTTTTCACCCAAATTCATTTCAACTTCAAACGATCATAACTTCTCTGTTTTAACTCCATTTTCGGCGATGTTTATATCAAAGTGAAGGTATTGACAATCACCACAATTCTATCCAATTAATTTTGACTTAAATCATACTAATCCAAATTCCTGAATTCATGCAAGATGTATGAAACATCACCTTTCCTATTTCATCATTTGGTTCCAAAACATGAATCAAGGGTTTGGATCTCATAATCAATATTATCAACATCCAATATGGTGTGAACTCTATTTCCTTGAAGCCCAAGGCCTTAACATGATCGAATTACGGTCCATAATCCCGAAATAGAAACATCTTGAAACTGGTTGTTACAAAATGTTTTAATAAACTGGGATTTTCCACAACAAAGACAACATATTATTTAAAGCATAAAGAAAAAAGTGTTACTTGGTTCTAAAAATTAGGGATGTCACACATTAGCACAAATAACACGACTAGCAAACCGATAACGACACCATTAGTAAACACGTCACCATCTTCATTCACACCAACTAGTCAAGTTTGGAAGCAACCATTCACTCCAATGAACAATCAATCACCATCACCCATATGACCATTTAGTGTTGGAACACAAAAAACAAAATAATTAACTACTTTTAACCAAATAGGGTTATCTCAATAGTATCAACTTCCTCCTTTCTTTCCATTCAGTCCAACAATCACAAAGAACCAACAAACAAGACCAGTCATCATAAACCGGCACTATTCAGAGGAAGAAAATCATTGATCTGGTCACACACCCCCATGCCAACATCTGGAAACATGTTTGTGTAGATGAATCTAAACCAAAATGAATACAGTAATTTCTTTACACCACAAGGTAACTTTCTAAAGAGTACAAGATTTGTTTTCCCACATAACATAGTGTTTCCAAAACAACCCACATATATGTTTTCTCAAACATTTGCTCAAACATGCTTAGCTATCACAAACATATCCCCATTAATACTATAACTTCACAACTACGACATACCTAGCACAACAAGACTACCTAACCTCAAAGTATATCACAACACAACATGCCAAGACAGCCATATAGACACATACAAATAACACATGAAATCGTTAAAACTAGATGAGGGTTTTTCGTGCACATATTTCCCAACAACACTAGATGGGAATTCCATGGCATGGTTAAAAAGCCTCATGCTAAACAGAATCCATAACTTCACCCAACTCAAGGAGCTATTCATAACAAACTTCATGCAGCTAAGGAAGTACTATAGAGATGTCTAAGAAATCTTGGGGTACAAGCAAAAGGAACGAGAGACAGTCAGAGAATATTTTAAAAGATTCAATGAAACAACACTCAATATACCAAGCCAAGATGACAAGTTGATCACATGATCCTTTATATATGGCCTGCTACCTGGACCATTTTTGTGGAAGTTCCTCGGAAAGAAACCAACCACAAGACAAGAGCTAAATGAATAAGTAGAACGTTGCTTATGATAGGAAGAAGGCACAACCACAAAAGAAGCTTTCATGTGCACAAAAATAACAACACACAACCAAAGAGAACCCCAAACACTTCCCAAAAGGCCACACATGAACGACACCAACACGTATTGACAAAACAAAAACTTCCAAACATACAGTCGTGACGATATGGTATACAAGCTGCTCGACGTACTAGAAATTACAAATAAACCAAAACACAAAAAAAACAACACATAACAACTCTCAAGAAAGGGAAAATATTGCAAATTTCATCAAAAACAAGGCCACAATACAACTGATTGCGCCCTTATAAAGAAGGAACTAGAAGAACGAATAACCAAAGGAAAGATCTCAAAGATAGTCATAAGTACCAAACCATCCAATGATGAGACAGTCCAACACAAAACAAAACTGGAAGATGAGAGTAACAAGGGCAAAACCTCTGAAATCCTCACCATACGAACACCACACCAACACCAAACTAGGATGTAGATGTAACAGTTAATTATGGACAAAGTTGTAAGGAACATGCTACACTTCTCCCCAGATGACCCAACACCAAATAATTAGGGGGGGGGGGAGACGAACCACAAATCATCCAAGCACTAACATATATTGAATAAATTTAAGATTCAACCAAAGTGGAATCTATAGTTGACACTAGCACTCAACCTAAGGTTGAACCACTTATTAATGGAACTGACAAAATATCCAACTCTTCTTGCAGATCCAAGAGAGTTCACCACCCTTCTGAGTTTTATAGTTTACATATTACTACAAAAGGAGACGTACATGTTAGTGATGTATTACGGGCATGTATGGATGAGCCATCTAATTATAAGGAAGCGACGATAGGCCTAGACACTGCCAAATGGAAAGGGAGTATGGAAAGTAAGATTCAGTCCATGTATGATAACCAAGTTTAGTATTTGGTTGAATCTAAACTTGTCCTTAAAATTGTTGGATGTAAGTGGATCCTCAAGAAGAAGTCCAATGTTGATGGGAATATGCTCATTTTCAAATCTAGACTGACCACGAAGGGTTACACTCAAACTCAAACCTTCTCACCAGTAGCTAAGATCAAGTCTATTTGGATATTACTTTCCATAACATCCTTCTATAACTATGAAGTATGAAAAATCGATGTGAAGACCCTTTTCCATGATGGAAAATTCACAGAGGATGTGTATATGGAACCCACCTGAGGGTTTCATAAATCCTAAAGTTTGGATAGGTCTATATATGGACTCAAACAAGTGTCTCTTAGTTGGAGTTTTTAATTTCATGAAAAGGTCAAAAGTTTGGATTTTCTATAAGTGAAGATGAGTCATGTGTTATGTCAAATCTAGTATGAGTTTTGTAGTATTCCTAGTATTGTAAGTTGGTGACATACTACCTATTTAAAATGATATCCCAACATTTCAAAGTGTGAAGAGTTGGCTTGGGAATATTTTTTGCTATGAAGGACTTAAGAAATACTACATATATACATGGTATAAGGATCTATATAGATAGATCAAGACGTCTAATTGGACTTAGCCACAATCCAAACTTAGATAAGATCTTGAACAGGTTCAAGATATAAGACTCCAAGAAATGGTTTCTGCCCATGCAACATTGTAAGAACCTAAACTTTAGAGAGATTTGACTTTAGGTGAATAATTAACCAAAATGGCAATTTGGTCACTCAGAGTAATTTCATGAATTAAGAAGGTGTAACTTCATGAAATGAGTTAAGTATAAGTCACTTTTATAAGATGGGGTAAGTAGGTTCAAGAGATGAATTGCAAGAGATTATGCGTTGAGGCCATAAATGGTAAAATAGGAATTTTATGATTTTTAAGCCAAGTTTGTGACTTAATAGATTAGGATCTGTGAGTAGTTAGTCCAAAGTGACTTATTGGATTTGTACGTGTGGATATAAGGATCATGGAAAATAGGTTTAAAATGAAGAAGTTATGAGTGTTAGAAGACTAGAAGAAAACTATCCCAAAGTTGAAACGAAATCAACTACGGACCTGCTAAAGTGCAGGCACTAAGGCATAGTAAGGCCTTTGCCACGATGTGGTTATTGGAATATTAAAATGGACAAAACTTTCATCATATGTCAAAGGAAATGTACTTTTCACCGTGACATAGTAAATAGGTACCACAACATGGTGGTGAAAGTAGAATGTTATAAGAGAAAGGCATCAGAGCTCGGTTAGAGGGAGACCACAACTTAACTAGGAACACCACGATGTGGTTGTTATGTTGTTGTGGCATGGTTATGCAGATCAGAGAACAGATTAAAAGGTCGTAAGGGTTCATTCTCGGACCATTTCCTCCCCTATTCAATGGAGATGTGGAGAACGGCAATTTTGAACCCAAGAAGGGAAACAAGATGAGCTAGAGATGGAGGATTGCAAGGATTAACATCCTTTCCCTATTAAGGTAATGATTTCTTCTTTTGAATTAATCAACTTGTTGCTTGATTTGTATGTTATTAAGTGTGTTTAGATGCTTTGAAAAAGCTTTTTATGTGATTTCCAGGGTGAAATCCATATATAGATAGTTAGGGTTTCAAAACCTAACTAGCGAGGAGGATGAATTGAGGCAATAGATTTTAGAGTGTAATGAATTAGGTTGTATGGGATGCTTAATTCATTTAGTAAAATATATTTAAAGGTAGAAGATGAGGTTTTATAACTATGATCTATTAGGTGATCACTTTAATATAGAGATTAGTTAAGCTCTTAATAGGTAAGTCTAGTTCTAAGGGACTTGATATGTTGTATGAATAAGCCTTGAGCAAAGAAGATATATCAAGGATATCAATTGAAGATTGGAAGCCAAGGGTAGTTAGTCTTCACTAGCTAATTGTAACATCCGGAATTCCATGTATTATGTTTGATCATTTATTCTTTTGAGTAAAAGAGTGAGACTCGACGAGTTGAGGCGTAGACTCATCGAGTAGGATCACGTATGCTGACTGGATGAATGAACGGACTCGACGAGTCATAAAGGGTGGACTCGATGATTCCATGCTGTGGATTGAAACCCTAATTCTCAGGGTCTGTACCCTATTAAAAGGCCTTTATGGCCTCCATTTGCGGCCACTTCACCCCTGAGAAACCCTAGAGAGCAGAAAGATCGTTGTGGTCCAAGAGGAAGGCTAATTCACCATTTCTTGTGTGTTTTAGCAAGAAGGAAGGAGGTAGAACAAGCTAAGAGGGTTGAGGAGCTTGGATCCACTTCTATTTGATTAGAGGAAGCTGTTGGAGGTAACAATATGTGCCATTCTCGTGTTTATAATGATTCTAGTGGAATCTAGGGTTTTCTTTATGCCCCTTTTTGTTGAATTTGGAGTATGTGAGGTCCCAAGGCGAAATGGTTCATAGCTCTGTACCTTAAGAGGTCCAGAGAGTCCTTACCACTCTGCTTTATGCCATAACTTTTGAGTTATGAGCCTAGGAGGCCATTTTAGAGGTTATTTCACCAAAAGAAGCTTTGGGTGTGTTGCATGTGTACCAAGATTCGACCTTTACGTGATTATTATGCTTGGGAAGGTCAGATCTATGGATTAGAGAAACAGATCTGACCTCATAAGGTTATTTGAGTATGATCATGGAAGCAACTTGCCAAGTTCATAAGTTGACACGAAGAGTCGAGTCGAGGTTGCCCCGCGATTCGTGACAGGTGAAACCCGTCGAGTGGAATGATGACTCGACGAGCCAATAGAGGCTAGAAGGATTCAGTAGACCCGCATGGACTCGCCGATTCGCCCATGTGCACTCGATGAGTCGGGTCAAATTTTGACCGTCGACTTTCGTTGACCTTAGGGTTCTGGTCAAGACTGATTCAAGAGAGTTCAGAGAGGGGTAGAATGGCCTTTTACCCAATCTTTAGAGATGCAACTATGAGAGAGTATTGATCGGGTATGTTATTTGAATGATAGGAAGAGGCTAGGTCGGGAAGTTGAGCATGAGAGTTTATCCGACTTCATTGAGGTGAGTCTTCTCACAATAATGTACCTGGAAGGGTACCTATGCGTGTGACCGGAAGGTCTTGTATGCTATGAGATGTATGTGCTATATGCGGTTATGTGATATGTATTTGCTATGTATGTTATGTATGATAAGGACCGGAAGGTCAAAGATGATATGGACCGGAAGGTCAAGATGATATGGACCGGAAGGTCGATACAGGTAGGACCGGAAGGTCTACCAGGATTCGGGACAGAAGTCCCCTGAGACACTTGGATCGGAAGATCCCACATAGTTATGGCCTGGAAAGGTGTATGTGTTGTATGAGGTATTTTGGGGAACTCACTAAGCATTTATGCTTACAGTTGTTGTGTTATGTGTTTCAGGTACTAGCGAGGATCGCGGGAAGGCACTGGCATGATCCGTACACACTCATAGAGAATATGTTTTGATATTCTGGGATTTGTTTGTTATGATGACATTGGATACAGTTTGTTTGATATTGTTTGTGATGATTGAAAATATGATTTTAAAATGAAAAATTGTTTTGAATTTTGCGTTGTTACAAGTTGGTATTAGAGCGTTGGTTTGAGGGATTCGGGTGCATCATCGGGTGTATCTGAACTCAAACTGAGGATTTGAGAAAGTTTTTCATATTAGAATTTTTTTTCTAAGAGAGTAAAGGATTTTGAGACAGACAGAACGGAGCAGTGTGTATGTTCAGCCAGCGCCCGAACGGTGATTTCCCAAAGTACCCTTATATTATGTGTTATGAGATATTATGTGATATGTTATGCATGCTAGAGTAGGCTAGGTACTCCTATTAGGACTTGAGTGGCCTGATTTGTGATGCCTTAGCCTAGGAAGATTTATGTTGCTATGAGATGCTTGAGAGCGAGCACGTAGCAGTGAGGAGCTATGAGAGGTTTACCGGGGGGTAGCCTATGCTAACGAGATGTAGAGCACTTGCGATCTGGGATCCAAGGAGGAGGACTTGGAGTGAATACTAATGTGGTGTGGACGGTAGTATAGGGCCCGTACTACTGAAGACACCGGAGCAGTGCACACTCCAAGTAGGGTAGAGTTATCAAGTGCGAGTATGCTCGAGCAAGTCTTTGATATTATTATGTTGTATTTCAGAGACGTCATGGTTGGGACAAACCACAGACCTGAGACGAGCGACATGAGTGACGAGGAGCTTCGTCAGATGATCCACGATGAGGTGGCATCGGCGATTCGAGCCGAGATTTCGGAGATGTTTGGGTCTATCCAGACCACACTGATTGAGACCTTTGATGAGCGATACGTAGCGGTGACTGAGGTTGCGGCTGCTGCAGCTACTGCAGTTGTGGCTGCTGACAGGCCTTAGGGAGGTCACTTGTTGTTGTTTCGAGAGTTCAGCAACACGAAGCCACCAGAGTTTCATGGGACGCAGGATCCGATCGATGCGATGAGATGGATTTCTGATATCGAGGGATGCTTCTACATGTGTTCATGTCTAGAGCATCTGAGGGTACGGTTCGCACTGAACCAGCTTCGCTTGGGAGCGAAGGACTAGTGGAGGTTCATGACGACGAGCTTCACTCTTGCGGAGATTTCAGAGGTGACCTAGGAGAGGTTCACCACCATGTTCAAAGACGAGTATGTTCCCCCGGTGGAGAGGGAACGGCTGGCTCAGGAGTTCTTGACCCTCAAGCACGGCACATAATTTGTTACTGTGGTTACCAGGAAGTTTCATGAGAGGGTGATGTTCTACCCTGAGCAGGTGTCTACCGAGCAGGCACGCATGAGCCGATATTTGTGCATTTTGAGGAGGGATATTCAGAAGTTTGTGTCGAACTCGACTTACCGGACATTTTATGAGCTCTAGGAAAACGCGCAGAAGAGGGAGATTGAGTTGGAGACTCAGGCCAGGGAGGAGGCCGAGTCTCAGGGGATGGATCAGCGGTCGACACAGTCTCAGCCGGCAGCCAAGCGGGCAAAGCCCGCCGATTCGAGATCTGGAGGCCAGAAGGGTCGCACTTGCGGGAAGTGCGGCAAGGGACATGACGGGGATTGTCGATCGGGTGCTTGCTACAAATGTGGCAAGGAGGGGCATATCCCCAAGGATTGCCCCAAGGGGTTCATGGTTTTCTTCCATTGCAACCAAACGGGCCATCGGAAGGCCGAGTGTCCGTAGCTGTGGGGTACAGCACAGGGAGTGTCGTAGGGATCTGCCTCTGCCACCGTGCGAGCTACTGAGGTTCGGTCGGTGAAGGTCGAGGCACCAAAGGCTCGCGGGAGAGCCTTCCAGTTGACAGCGGAGGAGGTCCGCGTAGCGCCTGCGTAGGTACTTTTCTTGTGAATTATGTACCTGCTTTGGAGTTATTTGACTTGGGTGCGAGTCGGTCATTTGTTTCCTTAGCGTTTAGTCAGCACATCAGTATCCGACGAGAGGCATTGAGTCGACCTCTACGAGTTTCTATAGCTGACGAGCGAGTGGTGTATGCTGCGGATGTGATTTGAGGTTGTGTACTCGAGATCTTCGGTGTTGAGTTCCCGATAGATCTAGTCCCGATTGCAATGGGGGACGTGTGTGTCATAGTGGTCATGGATTGGTTGAGCCGATTTGGGGCTGTTATAGACTGTGAGCGACAGTTGGTGACGATACGAGACCCTAGTGGGGGAGTACTTACGGTGTAAGGTGAGGGTACCCGATGTGGGTCAGCATTTTGTTCGGCTGCCAAGGCAAGGCAGAGTTTACAGCAGGGCTGCAGCGGTTTCGTAGCCTATGTGATGGATACACGAGTGGCCATTGGGAGGCCAAGTTCGATTGATGATGTTCCCATAGTGCGAGAGTTCCCGGATGTTTTTCCCGAGGAGTTGTCACGTGTGCCTCCCGACAGGCAGGTAGAGTTCCGCATCGATTTGGTTCCGGGGGCAGCGCCTATCGCCAAGGCGCCTTATCGCCTTGCACCGCCAGAGATGCAGGAGTTATCCTCGCATCTTTAGGAGCTGCTGGGGAAGGGGTTTATTAGACCGAGTAGTTCCCCTTGGGGAGCGCCGATCCTTTTTGTCAAGAAAACGGATGGTTCACACCGAATCTGTATTGATTACCGGGAGTTGAACAAGTTGACGGTCAAGAACCGTTATCCATTACTGAGGATCGAGGATCTGTTCGATCAGTTGCAGGGGGCGTCTTGGTTCTCCAAAATAGACTTAAGGTTTGGGTATCATCAGATGAGAGTGTCGGATGAAGATATCCAGAAGACGGCGTTCAGGACTCGTTATGGGCATTACGAGTTTGTGGTGATGCCTTTCGGGCTCACCAATGCACCGGCGGTGTTCATGGATCTCATGAACAGTGTATGTAGGCCGATGTTGGATCGCTCGGTGATTATGTTCATTGATGATATTCTGGTGTATTCGAGATCTAGAGAGCAACATGAGGAGCATCTGAGAGAGATTCTCGGGGTATTGAGGTTGGAGAGGCTTTATGCCAAATTCTCCAAGTGCGAGTTCTGGTTATGGGAGGTCCAGTTCTTGGGACATCTCGTCAACCAGAATGGGATTTTGGTCAATCTGGCCAAGATTGAGGCGGTTATGAAGTGGGAGGTTGTAACGCCTGTAGATCCGGGCTAGTCAAATTAGAGACGATAAGCATCAAAAATGACTTTTTGATGGAATATTATTTAGAAGGATTAATCTTAACCAAGTTGTAGTATATGTCACAAGGTTTCTGTGCATATAAAGAACGCCAAAATCCGAGTTATAACGAAGAAGTTATGACTTGTCGAAGTTTCGCGACAGAACCGACACGACACAACGTGACGTAAATAGTGAATTTACGATAGAGTGATATTTATCCAAAACAATCTAAATGAGAATTGAATATCTCATCGATAGTAGTCAAACGATAAAAAGACAGACGAAAACGTAGTTCGGATGAAGGAGTTATGAGTTTATAACGGAGTTTTCCTATCCCGGCCTACTAAAAATAATATATAAGTAATATAATTATAATATATTAAAAATAAATTCAAAATTAGCCAATGGAGTCTAAAAAATAGTTGTAGAGAATAATCTCACCTTCGCGTCGATATAAAGAACGTCGAAAATGGAGTTCGTATGCGAAAGTTATGAATTTCTGAAGTTCGGGGCGCGAAACCCCAAAACTGTCAGAGACCACGACGTGGCAAGCAGTGCCACGATGTGGCAAGTCTCCTGAAACCTCCGGGAGTCCCCCAGATGCAACTTGCAATGACGACCAATCCCACGACGTGGAAAAAGGATCCCACGATGTGGTAAGGGCCAAATTTGCCATATAAATAGATTTGAAGGGCCAGCCGACTATGGTTGCTCCATCCCTTCTCTCCCACTCCCGATACACCCTCTAAGCCCTATTTTAACCCCCCGAAGCCGCGGTACCAACCCCGAGACCCGAAGCACCAAAGATCCCGAGAATAAAAGAGTTTCCGAGCCGAAGCTCTGCCCGCGAGAAACCCGGTGTGTGAAGTGATCCCGGTTTCACCGAAGAATATCTACTTGAAGAGTCGTAGTGCTGTCCGATCATCTTCTGATCAAATGAGTGTGTGGTCACTTTCATCTTCCACATAAATATTAAGTATTTTCTATGAAATACGTGCTATATGTATAATATAAAGTTGTTTATATGTGTGGGTGTATAGTCCCTTTCATAAACACGAGTATAATACAAGTAATGTTTGAATGTATTAAGTATATGTTTGGGTGAGTGTGTAGTTACTTTCTTCTAACACATAGATATGAAGTATTTTATAAAATACGTGCTATGTATATATATATATATATATATATATATATATATATATATATATATATATATATATATTGGTGCTTATATGTGTGAGTGCATAGTCCCTTTCATAAACACAATTTTAATACAAGTATTGTTTGAATGTATTAAGTGTATGTTTTGGGTGAGTGTGTGGTCACTTTCTTCTAACACATAAATATTAAGTATTTGCTATGAAATATGTGCTATGTGTATAATATAAAGTTGTTTATATGTGTGAGTGTGTGGTTACTTTCTTCTAACGTATAGATATGAAGTATTTGCTAAGAAATACGTGTTATGTGTTTATACATTGTTTGCTTATTAAGATGAGTGTGGAATAGACGTTTTATATAGTTTTTAAATGAGTTAAACTGTATATGTATTTTATATCTGCGAATATGTTGGGTAGAACATGGGTAGATGAGATAGTTGGTATGTGATAAAATGAGGAGGTATGAAAGATGCTTAAGAATAATATTGGTAGATGCACCAAATAGAGAATGTCATAATACTAGCAGATGCGCTTAAGAATAATATCGGTAGATGCACCAAGTAGTGAATGTCGTAATCTTAGCAGATGCGCTTATAGGATAATGTCAGCAGATGCGCCAAATAGAGATGTCATAATACTAGCAGATGCGCTTAAGAATAATATTGGTAGATGCACCAAATAGAGATCTCATAATACTAGCAGATTCGCTTATAGGATAATCCTGGCAGATGCGCTTATAGGATAAGGTCGGCAGATGCGCCTAATAGTCAATGTCGTAATCCTGGCAGAGGCGCTTAAATGATAAAGTTGGTAGATGCGCCTTAAATAACAGTAGAATTTGTGTCTATTCCTTAAAGTCAAATTTTAGGAATGAATGAATAAAGGATAGGTGATTCTTAGGGTAAAACCTTAAGAAATAAAGAAGATAATGGGGATGAGTAGTTGGGTTGATTGTTTGATGATTAAATATAATAATTATATTATTGTGGGTTGAAAACCCTATATGCTAACCAGGCTCCCAAGCTTGACCCACTCAGTTTAATTTGTATCACAGGTATTGATACGAAGCTGCTTTGCACTGAGAGATTAAAGGAGATGTAAATCATTAGAGTAAATGAATGTATGTTCTGTTTATGCTTATGTGTCTGTATCGGAACATGACATCCCAAGGTTTTATTATTTAATGAAAATACATTATCTTTGAGAAATGTTTTGATAAGTTTTTATCATATCTATTTTTGGGAACAAATTCCGCAACCGTTTTCTTTAAACGATTACTCTGATTTTAAAATAAAGAATAAACAAATCGGTCTTTTCTGGTCGTGAAATTGGGGATGTCACGGAGGTGCCGAGATCACCCACCGAGATCAGGAGTTTTCTAGGATTGGCCGACTATTATCTGAGATTTATTAGCGATTTCTCCATGATCGTCGTGCCTCTCACCAGGTTGACGCAGAAGGGTGTTGCTTTTTTGTGGGGTCCGGAGCAGCAGACCTCGTTTGAGACACTTCGTCATATATTATGCGAAGTCCCGGTGTTAGCCCTCCCGGAAGGGATGGAGGATTTTGTGGTGTATTGTGACGCATCGATATCGGGTTTGGGTGCAGTACTTATGCAAAGGGGGCATGTGATAGCGTATGCATCGAGGCAGTTGAAGCCTCATGAGACGAGGTATCCCACCCACGATCTGGAGTTGGTGGCAGTGGTGTTCGCCCTCAAGATCTGGTGTCACTATTTGTATGGGGTCCAGTGTACCATATACACAGATCACAAGAGCTTGAAGTATTTGATGGATCAGCCCAACCTGAATATGCGCCAGAGGAGATGGTTGGATGTGGTAAAGGATTATGATTATGAGATCTTGTACCACCCGGGCAAAGCAAATGTTGTAGCTGATGCCCTGAGTCGTAGGGCAGAGAGTGCCCCGATTCGAGACGTTGGTATGCGGTTGACAGTGATGACTCTGGTGTTGGACACCATTTCGGATGCCCAGGCAGAGGCTGTGAGACCGGAGAACCGCAAGAGGGAGCGGGTGATTGGGCATGTACCGGAGTTCGTTACCGATAGTCGCAGGCTTATGACCTTTCAGGTTCGAATTTGGGTGTCGTATGTAGGCGGTGCATGTACCACTTTGATGGAGGAGGTGCACAGATCGAGGTTCTCGATCCATCCTGGGGCCACTAAGATGTATTTGGATCTAAAGAAAAATTATTGGTAGCCCTGTATGAAGAGGGATATTGCATAGTTTGTGGAGAGGTGATTGACCTGTCGCAAGGTTAAGGCTGAGCACCAGCGTCCGCATGCCAAGTTGCAGCCACTTGAGGTTCCCCAGTGGAAGTGGGAACAAATTTCCATGGATTTTATCACCAAATTGCCAAGGACTACGAGGGGTGTCGATGCGATTTGGGAGATTGTCGACCGGCTGATGAAGAGCGCTCACTTCCTTGCTATCAGTGAGAGCTCTTCTGCAGAGAGATTGGCAGAGTTGTATGTAATGGTGGTGGTATCGCGACATGGAGTACCGATATTGATTGTGTCAGATCGAGATGTACGTTTCACTTCCCGGTTATGAAAGAAGTTCCATGTGGAGTTGGGTACGAGGCTGCATTTCAGTACCGCTTACCACCCGCAAACGGACGGGCAGAGTGAGTGGAAGATTCAGACACTCGAGGACATGCTTAGGGCATGTGTGTTGGACTTCGGAGGAAGTTGGGACACGTATCTGCCGTTGGCTGAGTTTTCTTATAACAACAACCATCATTCGAGTATTGGTATGCCTCCCTTCGATTTATTGTACGGGAGGAGATGTCGGACTCCCATTTGTTGGGGAAAGGTAGCGCAGCGCATGATGGGCAGCACTGAGATAGTGCTTCAGACGACCGAGCAGATACAACAGCTTACACAGAGGTTGTTGACGGCTCAGAGTCGCCAGAAGAGTTATGCGGATAGGCGACGATCCGAGCTTGAGTGCCAGGTGGGAGACTTCGAACTCCTGAAAGTATCTCCTTGGAAAGTAGTGATTCGATTCGGGAAGAGGGGCAAGCTGGGGCCCCGGTATATTGGGCCATTCAGGGTGACCGTGAGGTTGGGTAGGGTATCATATCGATTAGAGCTACCTGCAGAGTTGAGCCATATTCATGATACCTTCCGCGTGTCTCAGTTGAGGAAGTGTATAGCCGACGAGTCGGCGGTGGTGCCGCTGGAGGATATTCAGGTGGATGCGAGGCTGAATTATGCTAAGAGGCCAATCGTGATCCAGGATCAGAAGATCAAGGTTTTTAGGAACAAGGAGATGTCCCTGGTTCAGGTCCAGTGGCAACATCGGAGAGGGCCCGAGTTGACATGGGATCCGGAGTTGGAGATGCGGGAGTAGCATCCAGAGTTGTTTGCAGAGCAAGACTTCGAGGGCGAAGTTTGATCCTAGTGGGGGAGAATTGTAACATCCGGAATTCCATGTATTATGTTTGATCATTTATTCTTTTGAGTAACCGAGAGAGAATCGACGAGTTGAGGCGTAGACTCATCGAGTAGGATCATGTGTGCTGACTGGATGAATGAATGGACTCGACGAGTCAGAAAGGGTGGACTCGATGATTCCGCGATGTGGATTGAAACCCTAATTCTCGGGGTCTGTACCCTATTTACAGGCCTTTATGGCCTCCATTTGCGACCACTTCACCCCTAAGAAACCCTAGAGAGCAGAGAGATCGTTGTGGTCCAAGAGGAAGGCTAATTCACCATTTCTTGTGTGTTTTAGCAAGAAGGAAGGAGGTAGAACAAGCTAAGTGGATTGAGGAGCTCGGATTCACTTCTATTTGATTAGGGGGAAGCTGTTGGAGGTAACAATATGTGTCATTCCCGTGTTTATAATGATTCTATTGGAATCTAGGGTTTTCTTCATGACCCTTTTTGTTGAATTTGGAGTATGTGAGGTCCCAAGGCGAAATGGTTCATAGATCTGGACCTTAAGAGGTCCACAGAGTCCTTACCACTCTGCTTTATGCCATACCTTTTGAGTTATGAGCCTAGGAGGCCATTTTAGAGGTTATTTCACCAAAAGAAGCTTTGGGTGTGTTGCATGTGTACCAAGATTCGAACTTTATGTGATTATTATGATTGGGAAGGTCAGATCTATGGATTAGAGAAGCAGATCTGACCTTAAAAGGTCATTTGATTATGATCATGGAAGCAACTCGCCAAGTTCATAAGTGGACTTGACGATTCGAGTCGGGGTTGCCCCTCAATTCGTGACAGGAGAAACCCGTCGAGTGGAAGGATGACTCGACGAGCCAATAGAGGCTAGAAGGATTTAGTGGACCAGCATGGACTCGCCGAGTCGCCCATGTGCATCTGACAAGTCGGGTCAAAGTTTGACTGTTGACTTTCGTTGACCTTAGGGTTCTGGTCAAGACTGATTCAAGGGAGTTCAGAGAGGGGTTTAGAGATGGGACTATGAGAGAGTATTGATCGGGATGTTATTTGAATGATAGGAGGAGGCTAGATTAGGACGTTGAGCATGAGAGTTAATTTGACTTCATTGAGGTGAGTCTTCTCACTAGACTGTACCTAGAAGGGTACAAATGCATGTGACCGGAAGGTCTTGTATGCTATGAGATGTATGTGTTATATGCGGTTATGTGATATGTATGTGCTACGTATGTTATGTATGATAAGGACCGGAAGGTCAAAGATGATATGGACCGGAAGGTCAGGAGGTTACGGACCGAAAGGTCGATACAGGTAGGACCGGAAGGTCTACCGGGATTCGGGACGGAAGTCCCCTAAGACACTTGGGTTGGAAGATCCCACAGAGTTATGGCTTGGAAAGGCATATGTGTTGTACGAGGTATTTTGGGGAACTCACTAAGCATTTATGCTTACAGTTGTTGTTTTATGTCTTTCAGCTACTAGCGAGGATCGCGGGAAGGCGTCAGCATGATCCGTACACACTAATAGAGATTATGTTTTGAGATTCTAGGATTTATTTGTTATGATGAAATTAGATACAATTTGTTTGATATTGTTTTTGATGATTGAAAATATGATTTAAAAATGAAAATTTGTTTCAAAAATTTGCGTTGTTACACTAAGAAGGTGACTTATAACCCTTCTCACTAGATTATGATTATATGTGTTATAATCTTATGTATGAATATGTAGTCATGTTTTTATACTTATGAAATTATATTAAATGCCCATAACTTATCAGATGAAGATAATGTATGTTTGTATGAATTATAACCTTATGGATGATTAAGTGTGCATGAGTAGATGTTATTGGTATTATGTTAAATACCTACATATTATTAGATTAATATATAGAATAAAGGTATGAATAGATGCTAATGGTTTGTGTTAAATACCTATATGCTATGAGATGAAGATTTAGATTAAGTACTTAATGAATTGAGTACTAGATTGATAGTAGAAGATTCTAGATTAAATGATTAATTATAATGTTATGTGGCATGTGATTTGTAAGACTATGGGAAGATCATAGCATTTACATGAAAGATTATAAGAAGAGTAGAAAGATGATTCATTCGGAAATGAGATTATGGTTCCTTTAGGAACAACATTATGATTCCTATAAGAATATGATTATGATTCCTTTGGGAATGTAGATAGATGATTCCGCATCAATACGATTATGTGTTGATAGAGAAGATTGAGAAAGATCCCCGTAAGTGGGACAAAGTAAGAGGTTTCTTCTAAAGAACCTTGATAAGTAATTCATGAAGGATTAAGTGTAGAGAATCTATAAGGGATCATTGCAACTCCATGAAGGATGCATTAAAAGAGATTTTTCCAAAGGATCCATGAGGGATCAAAGTGTGGGAATGAGCCGAACAATTATGCTCTGGTAAGATTAGAGTTATGTTGTCCCTTATTCGACAAATACAGTTATGTTATGTGATTAGACTATTTGGTTCTAAATGAGAATAGAATGGCAAAGCATGACAAGATGGGAATAGAGAGGTTGAGTGTGATAAGGAATGAGAAGAGTATGAGAACATTATATATATATATATATATATATATATATATATATATATATATAATGTTCTCATACTCTTCTCATTATATATATATATATATATATATATATATATATATATATATATAGAGAGAGAGAGAGGGAGAGAGACAGATAAGATGAACATGAGAAGAGTAAATATATGAAAGGAGAGAATAGTATGAGAATAGGCTAAGATAGAGTATGAGATGAGCATGAGAAGAGGTGAAGATAGAGCGTAAGATATGTATGAGAAAAGATGAGAAGGCATGTGTAACGAGGTAAAATTTTCAAACAAAATTTTCTCATTCTAAAACAAAATATATCTCAATTCATCATTCTCAAAATCACATATGTCTCAAATGTCAATAATAAAACATAAATCCCAGAATCATAGAAGAATGTCTCGCAAGTGTGTACAATCATGTCGGTGGCTTGCCGCGATCCTTGGAACTAACTGAAACACATAACACATAACACGGTAAACGTAAAGCTTAGTGAGTTCCCCAAAATACCACATACAACTCATTAGCCACTCAAGGCTAAAACTCAATAAGACCCTCCAGTCCCACAACTCAAATGGACCCTCCGGTCCCTCAACTCAACATCTCAATATAATACACAGAAAGCATAACACAAAGCAAATAGCAGGATATCTCATTACACAGCTCATGTACATAAGACCCTCTAGTCACACATAAAGTTACCACTCAAGGTAAGTATAGTGGGAAGACTCATCTCGTAAGCTAATGAATGAAAATCTCGCACTCGGGACCTCAATCTCTACCCACTGGTCTAGCCTCCGCCTAACACATAATAATTATCCCTAATTAATATTGGCCCTCAAGAAGCTAGACTAACACTTCTACAACTCACAGAAGGGTAAAAGACCATTTTACCCCTCCAAGGCTTAATAGTCCTCAATCTTGACCAAACCCTAAAAGTCAACAAAATTCAACAGCAGGGAGTACGCTGGGCGTACTCGGCTGCTACACAGAATTAAGGGTGCTTGACACCTACGCTGCGCGTACTGGGGTTACGCCCAACGTACGCCCTAGTTTCACTCTTCTCACACTAATGGTCTTAATCAGTTAATACATAAGCTCATATCTCAGATCTGGACCTTCTAATGCCTCTTAATCCATAAAGTTATCGACTTTAAGCCTTTGCATGGCTGAAAAGTCACCATCCTCCAAAAATACACACTCTTTTGTCCTAAGGGTCTCTTAACTCATGCATGGAGTAATTTCACCAACCAAGATTGGATTTTTATGGCATAACACTACTCATACACTCAAAAGGGGTTGGTCCTAGACTCTGGAGTTCAAGATCTCATCAAGAGTCCACCTTTATGGACAAAACCCTAAAATGCTCAACACAACATGCTCATAAGAAAGAAAGGCAAAGTCTGAAGCTTTATACCTCAAAGAGAAGCTTCCCACCCAGATTTGCTCAGATCTAGAAGCTTAGACTCCAACTCTCCTTCTTCAAGGCCTTTTCTTTTCAAAACCACACAAACACTCTCTCAAAGCTCAAACACACACACAAGCTCTACAATGAAGATCAGGGAACTCTTAGGGTTTTCTCTATGGAAATGGTAGCCATAAATGAGGACATCATGTTCCTTATATAAGGTACTCACCCCAAATTAGGGTTGCATTCTGGGCCTAGTACGCCCGGCGTACTCACGGGTACGCCCAGCGTACTAGGTGGTCTCTGCGTTTGTCACACCCCAAAACCGGAACAACGGAAACGTTCGACGGTGGAGGACGTCATATGCAGTATCACAACAATTGAATAATAGTAATCAAAGCAACAAAATTCTTTAGTATAAATGTAAAAGTTATTACATCGAGTTCAAAACATTACATGTTGTTATAATATAATAGTATCAAAAGATAAGACGAGAAACTACTGCTCCATCTTCACGAACTCCAGTGCGGATACATGTCTTATTATATTCCTGAGAATACAAGTATTTTGAAAGCGAGTATCAGCTATAAAGCTGGTGAGTGCATAAGATTTAGTTTAAAGTAAGAAACTTCTTTGACAATTGAACAAGTTCGAAAGATCGACAAGAAAAACCTATATTTTCTTAAAGTAAAATGATACTGAACCAATTCCCTCTATAATGATTTAGTTTATACTAATTACATATAATCAATACGACATGGATAGTCGATTTTGTGATTCGGTCATACCCCCACATCCAAACAAGGAAAAGGAAAGTAAAACTGAGTTCACACATTCTCCAATCTATCTAGTCTTCAGTATATATAACCCTAACATACAAACTAAAGGATTATTGGTCCAATTAAAACTAATCTATGTTATACTGATTCTGACTAAGTGATGAGTTAATACCCATGAAAACTTAGCTTATACACGTTATGATATAATCAAGATTTGGCGGATAATAAAATGTGGGGTTCTACCCTAGTTTCACATCCAAACAAGGAAAAGAAACTAAGTTAGAAATCTCACATTCTATTGTCTATCAGATCTTCGTTATATATAACTCGGGAATGTATAAGCGAGGAAATCGTGATATTAACTTTCTTACGAATCCTCTAAAATGAACTAGAATACCTAGTAAGTGTTACTAGAATACCTATAAATTGTTACCATTAAACCTAGGAAATCCCATATTCCCTAACTGTTATTGAACTGTGGTTCTATCCCATAAAACCGTTCTAATGAATGTTGGCGTACTGTGATATGGAATAGTTAGATTTAACTCTCCAGAAGTGCGACTTAGTAAATGTATGAATATACTATGGAATAGTATACTTAGTTTTATATCTCATAAAACCATTCTTTGTATTGGATATTATGCTATGTAATAGCAAGTTCAGTCTTAGTTCATAGTATAATGAATATACTATAAAAAGACTATAGTACGATCATTATGTTCCTCTGAATAATGCTCTGAATTGTACTCTGAATACTCTTTGAAAAGACAATCATGTAATTCTCTTAGTACATACTTATTATACATAATTAGAAATGGGTGGACAGTTGATTGTGCGATCCTGTCGTACCCCCACATCCAAACAAGGAAAAGGAAAGTAAAACAGAGTTCACACATTCAACCGTCTATCAATTTTTCATTGTACATAACTTATGTGTATATACTAAGTAATCACAGAAACTACTACCTATGTTATTTTTATGTTTGGGTTTTGGTACTATGCGCACATACCCACCTATGATTGGTGTCGTGGTACTACGCTCGCATATCCATGTTAACTGAAGGTACAATACCATGCCTGGGTACCCCTTTTACATCTAGTTTATGATACATCAAAAGATGTACCTTTTTGAGTTCCTTAGATTTAGTTCGTAATCCCGTTCGCATTTTCCGAATAGATAAGACTAACAAATATTATATCTCAATGTATTGTTATGACTTCAATGAACTACTAAGTGATAAGAATTGATCTACCAAGTAAGGAGCATTGACTCTCTAAACTATACTCCCTATAGTTTACTAGTAACTTCTTTGTAATTGACTGACTAAACTGAACTAAACTGACTTAACATGAAAGAATACCATTGCTACCCATGGTATTAAACTGACTTTTAAAACTTTTATATCTACATACATATACATAATATATAATTAATATTTAAACGACATTCGGACAAACAACCTTACTCTAAGCCCACATTCAAACAAGGAAAAGGAAATATGGCTGGTAGTCAGTCCTAAGTCCTTTAAACACTACTTATATAATTATATCTACATAGATATCAATTATACACAATATAAGTTAAAAGATTTTATAAAACATTTAAAGGCATTTTCCAATATTTAAAAGAGTTTAAAAGCATTTTACAATATTCAAAAGAGTTTATTTAAATTTAAAAGCATTTTGATGACTTGATTTCATTTACAACAGTTAAAGAGTTTTATTTATTATAAACATAATTACTTGTGTTTAGACTTGTATCCCCCCCGCCCCCCTTAAAACAGTGAAAAGTGATAAAATGTAGGGGTATGAACTCACCTTATGATTGGTGATCCAATTGATTCTAGTAAGGATGAGAAGTTCCATGAATGAAGTTCTGAAACACAAATGAGTGTTAATGACATATATTGGTACATATATGTATATAATTAGTGTATAATATAACTAATCATGAAGGGAAACTCCTAAGGGACTAAGGAACATGGACATGAAGTGTTGAATCACATGTGATTCATCAAAGGAAAGTGTGTGGCCACACTTAAGTGTATTTACGGCCAACACACATGAGTTTACAGCCAAGCAAGGATTTTACAGTCGTATACTCATGGACATTATGCATAAGTGAGTGGTTTAAGGTCCTATTATCATCCCTTAAGAGTTCAAGGTCAAAGGCTTGATTATTGGAAGAGTTTAAGGTCCAAACATGCACCAATATGGAGTTTACGACCAAGGGAGATATTGGGCCGTAAACTCATGATCCTCATGGGAAAAGCATGTTTAGATGGTGTATTTCAAGGCTTCCTAGTAGACATGAAGTATAATGAAGGGATACTTACGATATGGAAGCTAAAAGGGTTAATTTTGGGCCAAAACACTAGTGTATGTTCTTGGTGTTCTTGGTGAAAGTTGAAGATCTAACCAAAAGATGATTTCCATGGATGAAATCAATGGATGGAGCTAGTTAAAAAGTTGTATCAACTAATCAAAGGATAGAACACTTACATATATGAAGATCTAGGATGAAAAGTTGGATTATACTTGAGAGAGAATCGGAGTTCTTTGCTTGAAAATGGAAGGAATGAAGAATAATGAAGGAAATGAGTCTTTAAGGGAGGAGTTTACGGACCACCTTGAGTTTACGGCCGTAAACTCAAGTGTTGTGGCCATGAACTCCCTTTGGTGGTGGTTAAGGCTTCAAGGTTATACTGTGATTCTAGCAAGTACTTCCTAGCACTCATTCCTTGAGTTTATTGGGCTCAGAACACTCAAACAGATTCTAAACAGTGCTAAAAGATAGAAGAAGTGAGTCTGAATTAAGTTTGATTCGACTGGATTTTAAAGAAAAAATATCCAGGTTGTCACAACGTTCCATGCACGCTGACGAGTACGCTAAGCGTACCTTCAGGTACGCCCCGCGTACTCGTTTTTCACTCTTTTATAAATAAGGCCAAAATGACAATAGATCAAAAGATCATGGTTCTCGAGGTATACATGGACTCGGGATGTTACAACATGAGATGAGATAAAGTATGAGTGAGTATGAGATGAGAATATAGCATATGAGATGAGAAGGGATGAGAAAATAGTTGAAGAGTATGGAAAAAGGAGAACATAAGAGTATATTATGAAAAGATAAGATTAAAGAGAAATAATATGAGAATAAGAGAGAGGAATGGTAGATTATGAAAAGAAGAGAATATAGTAATAGAGTATAAGTGCATGTGAATAAAATTATGTATAACACACCAGACATGTGGTCTAATGTTGTAGATTCTTTCGTATGTTGTAGGTTTAGATGGTAGCCGTTGTATCAGAGGAGATAGGAGCACAAAACCAGATGTATGTTTCTCTATAGTATATCCTTATTGATATAAATTATGGTTAATACATGTTGTAAATCCGAATGTATTATGATATGTAAAATGTTTTTGAAACTTTGGCTTTTGAATGTTTATAGTAAAACTTTGATAAATCCCCACAATAATTAGATGGAAAAATTCAGGTTGTTACAAACATGACATAAGATTAAGTAAGGATCAATGTCCTAGTATTAGTAAAGAACTGGAAAAAATGATTCGAGTCTGAAATACTCGAATCTTCTGAAAATTGTCCCTTGCCCGTCCCTCTTTTCTTTAGACGAAAATTAATAACCCTCTTAGGGTTAATGGAATTTTCAAAACCCCCTTCTCTCTCCTAAGGTTTCTTCCTTGATTATTCTTTGATGTTTTGGGTGTGAAACAGAAGAGGCATTCTGTTTTGTATCCTCTTATCCAATCAAGGTGGCTATAACAAGATCACAATCAAGGAATACTCAGGAACATCAAGAAGGTCAAGAGGTATGCAATTTTTTATTACTATAGTAGCTTGATATAACTAGAATGAAACCTAGATCTTATTAGGGTGCATGAATAGACATAAATTTTATTATGCTTTTGCTACTAGATTCATGTGTTTAATTGCTAGAAAACCCAACATTATTAATGTACGTCATGCATGGTCTTTCTACACCTCGTGGGTTCTTTAGTGACTTAAGTTGTAACATTCACTTCTTAAATGGGTTATGAACGTATCTTAATGTTTGTTACAACATATAAATGCTCTAGAGACCCTTCAAAGTGTTAAGAGAGTCTATAAACGAAGATAACATTGTGCAGGAAGATAATGATGAGAAAATTTATTTTCATGAGATGTGTATATTTTGAGCTTTTTTTATTATTTCATTGGTTTAATGAGTGTACCTACCATATTCGTGGACCATATAAACTTGGTTTACAAAGCATTTATTGACAACTTGTGATTTTTTTATTAATGTATACTCACTTACTTCACGTTCGAAGAGGAAAACAAAGGATGTTTAGGAAAAGTATTTAAGTACTTAAAAGAGAAATACTAAAAAGTGTAAGTCATGAAATACCAAGGTGTATTTGGTAAAATATGTTAAGTGAAATTTTGGACTTATGAACCATAAGAGTGTTTTGGACCATTATAATAATCTTTTAGGATTTATGCCATGGTTTCATGGTTACCATGGATATAAAGTAAGATCTATATAGAATATGTGATTTGCATCAAAATTCTACAACATCATAGTGATATGAAATAATAGTTGAGATGTTAAGATCTTTTAGGTTGTATATGACTATGCGAGAAATGGTATCCCATGGAGTCTAGTATTTTATTTGGATATACATATGTGAGTTTTAGAATGCCGTTTGTACAGGAACTACAAAGATGTATATTGATTTGAAACCTTACATTTAATTATACATTTATATATGTCAAACAATACTATGAAACATGACAACTATAACAACTATAATCAAATATGACATGAAACTCATGAGAAACACATATAGTCAAACATGAGATTTGTTCCTCTAATAGTTAGAGTTTGATAATGGTTCAGCCCTTTGATGAATTCAAAATATCTAACTATAGTGGCACACCCATATAACTCTATTTGATCTCATTCATTTAAAGGCGAGAATGAATCAATATATGACTCATGTTCAAAGATACCATAACAAAGGGTATAAGATGACATTTTTTTACCATTAAAATTGAAAAGATGTTTTGTGGACACAAACATTAATGTATGTTTACGGGAAGTAATGTCTTGCTAGATGCTTATCATTATTTGTGTATTTGATATTTTGTTTGTCCATTGCACAAGTGAATGTTTGTTTCACTTAATATGCAAGAAACAAATAATTAATTGTAGTGTTGTTCATATGCGAATCTATAGGTCAAATACTAAGTTCATAGTCTTCGCCAGAAAATTCATGCTTGGTCGGAAAATTCATAATGCTCCGAAAAGTTCATAATTGATCAGAAGATCTACAATACCTGGTCACATATTTTATATATATATATATATATATATATATATATATATATATATATATATATATATATATATATATATATATATATATATATATATATATATATATATATATATATATATATATATAAATTAAATAACTAAATGTATACAAATGATAAGATATATTATCTTTACAAACCATTAACTTCAATCTAAATTTAAAACGCTTTTTTAAAACAAATTGTTGAACATTATAAACCATGAGTAATATTATAATTTTATAGTTATTGATAGTTAAAAAGGTGAATTCAACATGATATTAAAAAAATAATTTAAGAGGATGTTAATTAATAAATATTTTTAAGGAAATTGAGTAATCTAACATATATAAATAAACTTTTCTAAAAAATGTCAAACATTTTTTATTTTTTGTTAAATGTCCAATATATCTAGAATAGAACATTTTGGAGCGTACACCGAGATATCGGAGTAGGATTCTGGAGAAGCGTTATGGAGCAGTAAATTTTTTATGGTTTGATATGTGTTGCGTGTTAAATTTTTTTTGTTTATTTAATTTTTTATGGTACGTTTGCGTCCTTTTAAAGGGTGATTTTGAAATTCTCAAGAGGGATATATCAGTTGGTTTGATACCCTAATATTTGATATCAACTATGAGTTTATGGATGCAGGCTTGTAAAACTATAAACCAAGACTAATATTTTGAACAATAGTCATCCACCCGGTAACTATCGTATACAGTCATTTTGAATGTCTTGAAACATAAAACATCCAAAAACCAATGAGCATTTGGTATATTGATAGGGATGTAAAGCTGCATAAAAGTTTGGAATTAAGTTATCATCAAATAACATTATATTATAAGTGACTATTACAAGGTAATGTAATCGAAACACAATTATACCGTATCACACTCAGACAAAGGTGGGTAAGTGGATCCATCAACCATGAAACTCCAGTCATATGCATCTATGATGAAAGCTGTCGGCACAAACATTCACCTAGCATCATCCAGTCTGTAACGTCTCATTTTCACAACAAAATTTTGACATTTTTAATTAAGATAAAATACCATATTCATAAGTGATGGGTTTTCAGCACTATAACATCCCTATGGTGCATATACAACCCTAATGCTTTGGATCTAAGTTTTCTGAAGGGCCATGTAAATGGTTTGGGCTAGGCTTAGCATGTGATTTGTTTTGGTCTTGTGTTTATAACATTATGTCATTTTCTTCTTTGAAGTGTTTACGACCGTAAACGTGTTTACAGCAGCAAACCTAGTTTGCGGTCCAGATGGGTATAAATAGTGTAGGAGCTGGTCTTTTGTACGGTTGGATGCCATAGAGTTTACTGTCGGTCTTGAGTTGTGCGTGATGATTCTTGTGTTTAATCGTGTGCAAGCTCATTTCATTCATCTTGTTCATCTTATTGTGTTATTTCCGGTTTATGCTTGTTTGATTACTAGTTTAAGATCCTTATTTGGACCTTACAATTGGTATCAGAGCGGTAAACTGGTATCAAACTCATCCGATCGAAATTTTGTGTGTTCAAGCTGTTATTCTCACCAATTGATCGTTGGATTTTGTGTTCTGGGCTTTGAAGGAACAACTTCTGTCTGAAAATTACGAGTTTTAAAGGCTGATTGAGAGTTTACTGCCAACCGTAAACTCTCTTTACTGTCCATTCTGAAACCGTAATCTCTAAATATTCATACACCATAAAAGGTTTGAAGAACAGTGAAGACCTTAGACCGTAAACTCCATACCGTAAACTTTGTTTACGGTCGTAACCACAATTTACGATCGCAAACTCTTGATTTGTCACATCAACTGTAAACTCTTTTGGAACTGTTAAATCACTTTAATTTCAAATGGATTCTCAAACTCACTTTCAAGAACTTCATGCTGCCATGGGTACTACTACCCGCATTCCGAGATTGATGTCTGCTGAAGGTTTTCTAGAGTGGAAATACAGAATTGAGAAGTACATCAAAATGAAAGATTTCAAGATCTGGAGAAGCATACTTAGAGGTCCTTTCAGAGTGACTATGACTGTCGGAGGTCAATTGATTGACAAAGCTATTGAGAACTACACTGATGAAGAATTTGAACTGGTTGAAGAACAGGAAAGAGCATTAGCCACCTTAACCATGGCATTATCTCCTGATATTGCTCAAGGTTTTCATGAATACACTTCAGCTAAAGCTCTATGGGAAGCTCTCATTGAGGTCTACGAGGGCAATGAAGAAATGAAAGAAAGTAGGCAGGACATGCTAAGACAGATGTTTAACATGTTTAACTACATTCCAGGAGAAACCCTCGAGGCTCAACTGCAAAGGTTCACCGCTCTCACAACTGACATGAACATTTCAGGGATTTTTTTGTCTAAGTCAGAAATCAACAAGAAACTTCTTAATGCACTTCCTCGTTCATGGGATATGAATGTTGCTGTAATTAAGAAACCCAAGGACTTGGTTCGTCTCACTCTTGCAGAGGTCATGGCAATCATCAAAGCTTGTGACATTGATGACAAACAGAGAGAAATCAACCATATGAATTCATATTCTACTGCAAACCTTGGTGTTTCATCCAATAATACAACACTATCATCCTTCATGACTTCCTCAAGTCAAGCTTTCGCAGTTCAACAACCTCATACTTAAACCTTCAATGCTGCAACATCCATCCCTCAACATCAACCTTCAAGTGTGCCATCTCCACAAACTGTTCCTGCTCCCAATATGCCACTCAATGTCTCCTCTTCAAACTCCAAAGAATCTGATGAAAATCTGGCTCTAGTCACTGGGCTAGTTAATTGCTACAATGCCTTTGTAGCAGGAGATCTTCCACCTCAGCTATCCTTTGCTGACTTGGACCAGATACATCCCGAAGATGTGGAGGAAATGGAAATTACTTGGCAAATTGCCATGGCTGTCTTCAGAGCCAAACAATTCGCCAAGAAAACAGGGAAAAACAATTGGGCTATGAATGCTGACAAAAAGGTGGGATTCAACAAAAGTATGCTGAGATGTTTTAACTGTCACGAGTCGGGTTACTTTGCTCGAGACTGCCCGAAGCCAGATCGCAGAGTCAACAACAACCGACAGATGGTTGCAGTGGGAAACAATCGTGCAGGGGCTACAACCAATGGAGAGACAGCTATGGTTGCTCAATCTTTTGATTGGGAGGATCAAATTCAAGTCTTAAACATCACAGGGCTAGAAAATGCTCACCTAGCTCAAATTGATGATGTTGCTTCAAAGAACAATGATGCTGACCCAGAGGCAGAAGTGATGGAGCTGCAGCTTGCCTTAATGGTTTTCACCTCTTTCGAGCCCAAGAAAAGCGAGGTAAATCTACCATCTTGTTCTTTTGCTTGCAAAGAATATGTTACACTTCTTCGCAATGAAATTCAAACCTTATGTAGGCAAGTAAAGGACCTTAAATATGAGGGTTAACAACTCAGGAAGGGACAAAAACCACTTAAGGCCCAACTAGAAAGCCAAAACAAAGGACTTTAGAAAAATTCAATAAGAATTTAGTGAAAAGTGTGAAATTTATGATTATACTAAGAGACAACTTGATGTTGTGACCAAAGAACTTGACGAATTTAAATTTAAAAGTGGAAAGACAGATGTTAGTTTCAAAAATTATTCTGCATCAAGTAAAACAGTCGAGTCTTTATATGAAACGCAATTGAAATTCAAAGAAAATCAAAACAAGGGTTTAGGATATGATTGTGTTCCTCCTCCTTTTAATCATAACTACACATCAATCTCTTTGACACAAAACGAAACTGACAGGGAGTCACATCTTCGATATGGCAAACCTGCTGGTTTTGTTTCAAGAGGTTTTATTAACATTGAAAGTACTAATGTTTCTACTTCCTCTGTAGATACACCCTTAGATTAGGCCAAGTGTGAAGCTAGAGAATCTGTTTCTGTTTTTAATTCTGATTTTTCTGTTATGAACAAATTTGAGTGTGTTTCTGATGTTAAGACTGAAAAGGCTTCTTGTGTTAGCTCATCATCGGATACTGTTGAATTTAATTTTTTTCGATATGTTTGATGAATTGTTTGGTAATTCTGATGCTTGTGATTCTCATGAGGAATCATCAACTCCACAAGTCAAATCAAATGAGGCACCCTCACTTATTTCTCCATTTAATTCTCATGCATGTTCTTCTAAGAAGAGTAAGAGTGTCTGTAAAGAAAATAAATATGAAAAATGCAATACAAATTCAAATAATAAACATATTTGTTTTAATTGTGGTGTTGGTGGTCACATAGCTAGAAATTGTCAAAATAGGATCTTTGTAAACTATCTGTCACCAAGAGGGGAGAATGAGTCTCGAGGAAGGTCTTTAATTAGAAAATCCTCAAGAACTCGTTCTCAATGTAATGATCAGAAAGATAATAAAAACAGAAAAAGGGATGTTTTTCAAACGAATAAAAGGGTTTGTACTAACAAAACTCATAACAGTTTGCCAAAACCGAACAAGGATCAGCCAAGATCGCTCTCGTCAAAAAGCAATTCTAGATCTTCTACTAATTTTAGTAGAAAATCCAGAAGGTCTATGCAAACTCCTGTGAAGTCTATTTCAAAACCACCAGAAAATGATGTAAAACCTAAACTTCAATGGAAGCCCAAATCACTTTCAAATTCATCATTACCACCCTCTGAAGTGATTAGAAATTAATATTCTAATTTGCAAATTTTAAAAACTAAATCAGAAAAGGTGAAAAGGAAACCAAGGACAATGATGACCTAGGTTCCTAAGTCTAAATGATTCCGCTCATTTTGCAGGGGGCAGTTACGGAGGAATATCGTTCGTCCTTGGTACGTCGATAGCGGCTGTTCCCGGCGTATGACTGGAGACATCTCCCAGCTGAGCGAAATTCAATCTTTTAATGGGGGTTATGTTTCCTTTGCGGGCGGAGACGGTGGAAAGATCACACAGCGCGGAACTGTTACAAATGGAGTGCTGAGCTTTGAAAACGTCAAATTTGCACCCGAGTTAAAGCATAGTTTGTTGAGCGTCTCTCAGATATGTGACAAAGGCTACTCAACTCATTTTACTGATAAAGAGTGTATGATTCTCAAGCCTACCATCGTCATCCCAGAAGAATGGATTCTAGTCAAATCGAAACGTGATGGGAACGCCTACATCATTGATATGAACAGTAACCTACCTGAACAAGTCACTTTTTTATTCTCAAAGGTTTCCGAACACAATGCAATGTTATGGCATCGAAGACTTGGTCATGCAAATGCGAAAAACCTGAATCGTCTTGCAAAAAATGAGATGGTCCGAGGCCTTCCTGTCAGAGACTTTATCACATTTGAAAAGTGTGTTTCATGTGCTCAAGGAAAACATCATCGGAAAC